>NC_090653.1:244138646-244438646 GCF_040937935.1 Hyperolius riggenbachi | reverse complement strand
TTGGTACAGATCCACTTTAAGTGTAATGTATGGATGTTACTATAGTCATGGCACATCATGCAGCTACGATGGTGCCCAGCAATACACGGCCCACATGTTTTGTTTTATAAGCGCAGCAATAGCCTTTCTTTTTAATAACCCTGCCTATAATGAATGTCTATACAAGCGAGGCGCCTCCGTCAGACATCCACAGACGTAATTAATATGCTGCGGTGCTGGTTGCTGGAGACGTGATAGCAGGGCTGTCTCTATGATGGAGACCTGAAGGCCTTTTATGATTATGGACCCCACCGCATCCAGCCGTGGCGTTTAGGCTATTTGTGGCGCAGATATATGGGCTCCCTAATTGCATCAGTCACCAGCCTCTCGGCAGCAGCAGCAGCAGCGCTGCACAAAGGGTTACAGGCAGCCCGATCCTCCTGGATAGACAGGCTTATTAAGTATGCTTTAATGCTCCCTCGACAGTGCTATTTCATTGCAGGCAGCGGAGAAGGCAAACAGCTTTTCAGGCTGGCCGGGGCAGGCTTGATAAAATTGTGCTGATTCTGTGCTCTGACAGTCTGCTGACAAGACTCCTGCTTATTGTTAGGGGAGGAGTGATGCGTGTCCGGTCGTCCTGATGCCTTTCCAGCGCATCCAGGGCGCTTTCTCATTCAAACCCCTATCCATAATCTCGACAAACGTCTCTTCCCCGCATTGATTTCCATTTCAGCCAGAGCAGGGCCCTGAACAATAATGAGTCGGCCGTGAAAAAGGGGGGGGAGAAGGCAGAAGAGAGGCGGCAGCCTTTAAGGTGTTATGGATACACAAGATATACAGCTGTGTCAATAGAGGCGGCCGTGATGAGGAGGTGACCCAGGATATATCGCAATGTATTTTCCATCTGGGTGACCTCCCGGAGAAGTTCAGAGAATGTCGAGATGCTCGGCTGCGGCTAGATGTCACCTGCGCTCCCCGCTGAGGTGCCGGCACCGGCAATATGCTGATCCGTGTCCTCTTAAATGCCGTCCTACGTGCTCTGCAGAAAGCTGTGGTGTGCAGGCTGAATAATATGGGGAGTGGGGCGGCTGTGAGGAGAGCGAGGTAGGATATGGGCAGCACGGTGGCGTAGTGGTTAGCGCTCTTGCCTTGCAGAGCTGGGTCCCTGGTTTGAATCCCAGCCAGGGCACTATCTGCACGGAGTTTGTATGTTCTGCCCATGTCTGCGTGGTTTACTTCAGCTACTCTGGTTTCCTCCCAGCCCAAAAACATACAGATAAGTTAGGCCTCATTCACATTACACGCGCTGCCCTCCGTATTTGGGCAATGCATTTAGGAGGCAGACACGCGCAAAAATAGAGTGACTAGATTTTTGTAGGTCCAACCTGGGACAGGGAGGGTGGGTGCAGGGGGGGGGGCGCGCAGCGCGCCGCGGCGAAAAGTGGGGAGGACTGAAGAGTGCACAGCGATGAAGACCAGGGGGGGGGGCTGCGGCGAAAAATGGGCATGGCCATGACATTAAATGGGCGGAGCTAACATAATGATGTAACATCGAGGCA
Organism: Hyperolius riggenbachi; assembly: GCF_040937935.1. Lineage (NCBI taxonomy): Eukaryota > Metazoa > Chordata > Amphibia > Anura > Hyperoliidae > Hyperolius > Hyperolius riggenbachi. Next base: position 244,437,108 of record NC_090653.1, on the reverse strand, counting down.
TAAGGAAGCAGTGTTTACGCCATGATGTGGACAAACGAGACTTTGCATCATGGGTGTGCAGAAACTGTGTGATGCTAATAGTATACCGTAACCACAAAGCCGCAAACATAGCCATCTATGACCATTAAATAATAAATGCAGTAACAGTTACCCCGGACACCAGAAACTAAATGCAATGGGCAACATGTCAGCACAAAATAAACGCAATGCGGGCAAACATGTCAGTACAAAATAAACGCAATGCGGGCAACATGTCAGTACAAAATAAATGCAATGCGGGCAACATGTCAGTACAAAATAAATGCAATGCGGGCAACATGTCAGTACAAAATAAATGCAATGCGGGCAACATGTCAGTACAAAATAAATGCAATGCGGGCAACATGTCAGTACAAAATAAACGCAATGCGGGCAACATGTCAGTACAAAATAAACGCAATGCGAGCAAACATTTCAGTACAAAATAAACGCAATGCGGGCAACCATGTCAGTACAAAATAAACGCAATGCGGGCAACATGTCAGTACAAAATAAAAACGCAATGCGGGCAAACATGTCAGTACAAAATAAACGCAATGCGGGCAACATGTCAGTACAAAATAAAAACGCAATGCGGGCAAACATGTCAGTACAAAATAAACGCAATGCGGGCAACATGTCAGTACAAAATAAATGCAATGCGGGCAACATGTCAGTACAAAATAAACGCATTGCGGGCAACATGTCAGTACAAAATAAATGCAATGCGGGCAACATGGCAGTACAAAATAAACGCAATGCGGGCAACATGTCAGTACAAAATAAACGCAATGCGGGCAACATGTCAGTACAAAATAAACGCAATGCGGGCAAACATTTTAGTACAAAATAAACGCAATGCGGGCAACCATGTCAGTACAAAATAAACGCAATGCGGGCAACATGTCAGTACAAAATAAAAACGCAATGCGGGCAAACATGTCAGTACAAAATAAACGCAATGCGGGCAACATGTCAGTACAAAATAAACGCAATGCGGGCAAACATCTCAGTACAAAATAAACGCAATGCGGGCAACATGTCAGTACAAAATAAAAACGCAATGCGGGCAAACATGTCAGTACAAAATAAACGCAATGCGGGCAACATGTCAGTACAAAATAAACGCAATGCGGGCAAACATTTCACCAGAAAATTACTGCAATGCGGGCAAACATTTCACCAGAAAATTACTACAATGCGGGCAAACATTTCACCAGAAAATTAACGCAATGCGGGCAAACATTTCACCAGAAAATTAACGTAATGCGGGCAAACATTTCCCCAGAAAAGAAACGCAATGCGGGCAAACATTTCCCCAGAAAAGAAACGCAATGCGGGCAAACATTTTCCCAGAAAATTAACGCAATGCAGGCAAACATTTCACCAGAAAAGAAACGCAATGCGGGAAAACATTTCACCAGAAAAGAAACGCAATGCGGGCAAATATTTCACCAGAAAAGAAACGCAATGCGGGCAAACATTTCCCCAGAAAAGAAACGCAATGCGGGCAAACATTTCCCCAGAAAAGAAACGCAATGCGGGCAAACATTTCCCCAGAAAAGAAACGCAATGCGGGCAAACATTTCCCCAGAAAAGAAACAATGCGGGCAAACATTTCCCCAGAAAAGAAACGCAATGTGGGCAAACATTTCACCTGAAAAAGAAACAATGCGGGCAAACATTTCACCTGGAATAGAAAGCATTTACTCACCTTGCAGAAGTCTCCGGCCTCTGGCGCGCTGCTCCCGGGACCACCTCTTCTGAAGTCTCCCGCGCTGACAGCCTGGCAGAGCAGGGCTACGGCAAGATGGCGCCCGAAGCCCTGTACTGGAGACAAATAGTCTCCAGTACAGGGCTTCGGCAGCCATCTTGCCGTAGCCCTGCTCGCCTGCCGGTGTCGGAACAGACACCGGAAGAGGAGGCTGGAGCGGAGCTGCGTGCAATGAACTGGCACGGCGTCTGCCAGTTCATAAGGATAGAGTGGCCAGAGTCCCAAGGCCGGGACGTCCCGCTGCTGAAAGCGGGACGTTTCCCGGGACCTCATGCAGCCTGGGACAGCGGACCCCGAATCCGCGACGCGTCCCGGGCAATCCGGGACGTCTGGTCACTCTAGCAAAAATCACAAGTGCATAGACTGCATTGTTTGATGTTCCTAATGCATGAGTTCCATACCAGTGCGGTGCGCAAACGCATGCAGCATGCATTTTTTTTGCAAAATGCCCGGCTGACTAATTTACTGCAGAGAATGGGGTCCGATCGCACGGCCATATGTGTGTAACAATGTGAATTGGCCCTAGACTACGATACATACACCACACGATATAGACATAAGACTATGGTAGGGATTAGATTGTGAGCCCCTCTGAAGGACAGTTAGTGACAAGACAATATACTCTGTACAGCGCTGCAGAAGATGTCCGCACTATATAAATAATAAATAACAATAATAGGATAGATTTGTTTCCCAAACCGGTCCTCAAGTCCCACCGACAGGGAAAGGTTCTGTGGATTTGGACCCATAGTGCTGAGACACTAATTACAAGTGGCGTTGCCATAGGGGATGCAGAGGTTGCAGCCGCGCTGGGGCCCTTGGACCAGAGGTGCTCATTAGGGGCCCTCCCTCAACCAAAATATTAGCTCATCAACGGTGCTATGCTGGTAATGATCACTTCTATATATGCGTTGAATAATGATTATCATTAACAAACCTGCCCTCCTCTGCTTACACCTCTCATGCTATGGATGCCCTTAGCAGGTTTTGTTACGCCATATGAATTGTTAGGTATAGAATGCTTGATGTCCCAATGTAAAACTTGCACAGGGGCAGAAAGCTCCTTAGCTACACCACTGCTAATTACCCCACTTGTGTTTAGGGGAGGTCACTGCAAAGCAAGCATTACTGGGTAACATAAAGAGAGGGTCCAAAAGCCATGGATTAGATGGATCTGCAATTCTCCATCTAGAGCAGGTACAGTATTATCAGCCTAGTACTATGCATACATGCAAAAAGGGCACCGGGAAATTTGGGCGCAGGGTGAAGCCAAAATAAAACGGCTCACCCTGCTATTGCAAATTTACTGGCGGTGTTAATTACTATTCTTCTTCCATGTATACCGTGTATGCCCAGCATTAGAGTTTATGATTGAATCTGATGGATCATGTAATTGATTGGGAAGCAAGTCCTCCACTACCCCCTATTTTAAAGTGATTTTTATGCACAGTGTTTTACCCTTCCTGGTGCCTCTGTTCCATAATCTTCAGCAGTTTCTTGTCCATGTTTGGTTGAGGGGTGTTACCCCTTATTTTCAGATCCACAGAGAGTGACTTCCTAACCCGAGTGGGGTCAGGTTTGTTCTCCCCCCACCAGCCTGCACAATGGTTGCCTTAGTGGTAACCCACACTAGTGAGTATTACCTCATACATTACCAGCATAGCACCAATGAATAGTTAATACAGTGGTCCCTAGTGGGCTCCTTTGGTCCAGGGGTCCCAGTGCGGTTGCAGCCTCTGCCTCCCCCATTGCTACGCCACTGTTGATCAGATCTGAGCAGAGATCCAATATAATATTCTTCTCCTCACTGCAGCCACAAGTTTTATACTGCTTGCTGCAGTGAAAAGCTATGGAGCCCGTGTTCCTGCCGATGGCCCCTCCCCCACAGGACAGGCCCTTCCATACTGAGCATGTGCAAGCATAGACGCGTTGTGTGCAGTATGGGTCCACTCATCTTCAGTAGCACTCAGGGACACAAGTAGTTCTGAAGGTTGCCCGAGGAAGGCCGAAGACGAATGATTTCACTAGGGGGCACTTCACTAGGGGGCAGTGCTGGAATGAGGACAAAGAGAGAGGACCAGGAAGGCTCCATGAGATCCATACTCTTCCCTCTTCTTAGGTGAGTCTTTTTTTTCCCCTGCTTCAGGGCTTCTTTAAAGAGAAACCATAACCAAGAATAGAATTTCATCCTAATCAGTAGCCGATACCCCCTTTCCCATGAGAAATCTTTTCCTTTTCACAGGCGGATCACCAAGGGGCTCTGTATGGATGATATTGTGGGGAAACTACTCTCACAGTGTGATGTCAGGACCAGGGTGCTGACATCACACTGTGGGAGTCTTGTTGCATTGTGGGAAATAACAGCTGTTTCCAACTGCCAAAAAAGCAAGCAGCATCTCCATCCACTGACATCACCTGCCAGCAGTAAAAATGTTACCATGTGATAAATATGATATGTCAGAATGTAAATCAGGGAGAGGAAAGATTTTACAATGACTAAATCATTTATGCATAATTATTGTAAAAACAAAGCACTTTTTTATTACATTATTTTCACTGGAGTTCCTCTTTAAAACATCTGGAGACACACAAAATTGTACCTAAGTGTGCTCCCAGCCTTTAAGGTTTTTGGTTTAAAAAATCAAATCTAATGTTTTATCGATTAAAAATGTCTTCAGATGTGGCCATTGGACTGAACTCTTGCATGGGTTGGGTGTCGCTATCTGTAACGTCTTTGGCTATTAAAAGTTCTGAAATGAAAGCATTTGGCACCTGAGCTGGTCAGTCTATGGAAGAGGGTGCAAGAGTTGCTGCAGAATCTGCTTACGGTACTTGTCAGGGCGCCTCATATAAAGTCTTATTCCATACATCTGGAGGGATAAGCAGTAGTGAAACACAGATGTTTTAAACAGATCAAGGAGAGCAGCTTGAAAGAAGCCTGATGGCAATGCATCTCCAACCCCTGATGGATATGCTATGAATACTAGGAGCCTGCTTTTTCATCACAAAAAAAAGGCATGACAACGCGTTTGATGGGTACTCCCCTGCTTCCTCAGGTCAATTCAAAGAGTTGTATTAATGTAGGTGGGTGCGCTCAGGCACTGCGGATAATAGCATTAAATATCCTTGGCTCCCAATTAGGCTAGGTGTGCAATGTTGATGGGTAGCGTGTGCTCAGGAATGAAGAATAGCAGATATATTGAACATGTAAACAGTAGGATAATCCGGCACTCCACTGTTTCCCATATAAAAAGCTTTATTATGCAGGCTTGCATAAATATGCTACAAACAGGAACTGTGCAGATCCATAAAACCATGAAGCACATACCTAGTCTCTCCATCGAGCTATCAGGCTGTGGAGCAGTGAGTGACGGCCCGCCTTATGACCGTTTCGCTTTGCAGCGTCTTCAGAGGCAGTGTGGCTGTTTCCCAGATTTATGGGAAACAGTGGAGTGCTGGATTATCCTCCTGTTTACATGTTCAATTCAAAGAGTTGCGCCTAGAATATACAAAAGTATGTTTACTACTCACGATTCATGCTACTATGGTATAACAAAATCTTTTTCTAAATTGATTTTTTACAAATATATATGTATATATATACACAGTATATATATATATATACCATATGCCAAAGGACTGCAACCTGCCGTTGTGTAGTACTGTACCATTGGGCTCCTGGTCTCTCTTATCTTCTCTAGGGGGTGCTATACCCATCCAAGAGACCTTCTATACTCGTGCTGGTGATGGTGTTTGTCAATGGATTCCATTGGTCTATTTTCTTGGGACATATTGGTGCACCGTGGTGTGATATAATATGTTGAAACATGTTAAGCTATTTTTTTTTTGTTTTCTGGCTTGTTTTGAGGTACACATTGAAGGAGGGATTGGACTGGATCCAAAGCACGCAAGCTCCAATTTTGAGTAATGTAAAAGAAAGTTCACTGCGCTCTCACTTCTTCAATCTGTACTTGGCCGACCTATAACACAAACTACACATCTCGTAACTCTGTCAAAGATAAACAGCACACAACCTCTGTGTAGTGTGAACCAAGTGTTGTCACTCGTGCACCCGTCACCCACAATTAGAGAGGTTCACTGGATTTCAGCCACCTCATTGTTCAGATGGGTGTCGCATTCAAACTGTGTTTCACCAGGGTACTTCAGTGAATCATATCACAGGGCTGGGTATAAAACTTTTAATCTTTAACCACTTGGTCCTCCTTGACGTATAAATATGTCAAGGAGGACATGTGCGCTCCCGCGGCCGATCGCGCGCGTGCACGCGTGCTCCCGGCCGCAGATTCGTTAGCCCAGGAATCAATGAATTGGGCCATGGTGCCCGATCACTGATTCCTCTCCCCCGCAGAAAAAGTGACAGCTTCTCTCGGAAGCTTCGCTTTTTCTGACTCCTATGTTCTTCTAAGCCATACATGTCAAACTCCGGCCCGGGGGCCAAATTTGGCCCTCAGCGCCAATAAATTTGGCCCTCAAGTGGTTTCACCACTTAGCATTATGTTTGGCCCACTCTAGACCAAAGGGAAGCTATATAGGAGGTGAAGCTCTAGAACACCAGGGAAGCCATATGGGGAGGTAGAGAGAAAGCACTAAACACTAGGGAACTGTTTAGGAGAGGCTGGGGGACTCTAGACACCAGGGAACTGTATAGGGGAGGGAGGACCTCTAGACACCAGAGAACTTTATAAGGGTGGAAGGTGGCCAGTAGATATTGAGGTTGGCCCGCAACTAGGCCCCAGTGTACAATTTTGGCCCGCCACTAGGCTCCAGTGTACAATTTTGGCCCACTTTGTATTTGAGTTTGACACCACTGTTCTAAGCGTACATTGTACACTTAGAGTGACGTCATGTAAACAAACTCAAGGTTGCCATCTTGTGGCCAAAAAGTAAAACTACGTCTAAAAGTTAAAAAAAATTAAAATACACATATATTTCCCCAAATCAAACACTATTTACATCCCACCCTCCCAAAAATACCCACATAAAATGTTTAATAAAAAAAAAAAAACACATAAATATTTACCTAAGGGTCTAAACTTTTTTAATATCTATGTAAAGATGAAATATTTCTATTTTTTTTTTTTATAAGCTTGTAAATAGTGATGGATGCAAAACGGAAAAAAAGTGTGAAGGATTGCGGAATGGCTGCCGCGTGCTCGGATGGCGTGGCGGCTAGTTCCGCGTCCAGCCCGGCGGTTTACGTGCGGCGACATGTGTCTGATGTGATACAGCCTTCCTGTGCACATAGACTGAGGAATACACGCGCGCGCGCGGAGAGACAGAAGCTTTATGGGAAACAGAGACAGATCAGCTGACTCCCTTGGTCAGCTGATCCCAGGATGTATGCTGATTGGTTGGAGGGGCTGGGGCGGCGCTGATCAGCGCTACACTATATAACCACTCGCCTCTCAGTCTCATGTTGTCTGCCGTTGCAAATGCTTTACGTGTTAGCACACAGACCTCAGTCAGATCCTACAGTGTGTTAGAACCAGGAGGACCTGGGAATTCACACTGAGCTAGATTACTCTCGCATACTATGCCAATGCTATGTTATGCTATAGACTAGTTCCAGGGTGTTGTGACTACGGACCTCACACCCAAGCCTAGGAAACTGTGTCAATGCTATGTTATGTTCTAGACTAGTTCCAGGGTGTTGTGACTACGGACCTCACACCCAAGCCTAGGATACTGTGTCAATGCTATGTTATGCTACAGGCTAGTTCCAGGGTGTGGTGACTACGGACTGCACACCCAAGACTAGCATTGTGTACTTGTATTTCATTAGCCCGGTTCCAGGGTGTAGAGAGCTAGGATCTCACACCCAGTTAGGGCAAGACTGTTCTCTTTAGTAGCAGGGCATCCTGCAACCTAGCCTAGGTCCCTCTCCCAGGGAGCTTGGCTACAGGGATTCACCCACAGTCTGCGGTGAATTCCCTTCATTACTACCTCCAGCCCCACTGGTGGTTCTTACTCAAAGTGGTACTATTACATCATACTCTCATATCTCAGGTGTCCAGAGGTTAGACATACCTGGATTATTGGTGATGCTGCAGATCATCCATAATCTGGTGTATATCTGTATTACTGGTGATTCTGCAGATCGCCAATAATCGGATTCTCTCTGCGTGTTGACACCAATCGTTACAAAAAACTCTTTTATTTCCAAATAAAATATTGTCACCATACATTATGATAGGGACATAATTTAAATGGTGAAATAACCGGGACAAATGGGCAAATACAATACGTGGGTTTTAATTATGGAGGCATGTATTATTTTAAAGCTATAATGTTCGAAAACTGAGAAATAATGCATTTTTTCAGTTTTTTTCTTATTCTTACTGTTAAAATGCATTTACAGTAAGGTAGCTCTTAGCAAAATGTACCCCCCAAAGAAAGCCTAATTGGTGGCGGAAAAAACAAGATATAGATCAGTTCATTGTGATAAGTAGTGATAAAGTTATAGGCTAATGAATGGGAGGTGAATATTGCATAAAGTGAAAACGACAGAGGGCTTAAGTGGTTAATAAAACACAATAAAACCTTCATTGCACAAAGCTACTGTAAAAGTTAATTTGCTCACAACTGCGCTTCTCGTGCCACGTTCGCCACTTACAGATGGATTCAGGCGTATCACAGCAGTGTTCCTAGGGCCCTTCACAGCTCTGCATCGGCTCCCAGGCGGCGTCCCGTTCTCCGAGATTCCCACGCTGTATCGGGCGCCTATTTCAGTGCTCCACCGCTTTGCCGGACATGCTTGCGTCTGTAGGAATTCCTGGAGCACTCATCTGCACTTCTTCACAAAACTGGCCCCACAGTGGCACATTGCCATTTTCCATTATACTGATAGGTCCCTAGACACCTATGTTTTGGGCCCTTTTCATGTTTGGCTGCACTTTTGTGTGACTTATCGTTCTTTTAATTCAGTATACTTTGGCCTCAATGGACTTGTTGAGCCTCTAAAGAAGCGGCAATTTGCAAGCCGCAAAACGGCTGTAGCATCTTTTCTGAAGTGCTTTTTGGGGGTGCCAATAAGTTCCTGGCTTTACCCCCTTCCAGATGAAGTTCCTAGCTTTGCCCCCTTCCATATGACATAAAAAAACAAGTGTGTGTGTGTGGGGGGGGGGGGGGTATGACAGCCTAATATCTTAGTATGCAATTGTGCAAATATCAGATGTTTCCAATTCCTAAAACTGTTTTTTCTTTTAATGAGAAGCTGTGATGGCAGAGGCACAGGCAAATTTCACATTGTTGGAGTTACGGGCCATCATTAAGTTTTTGTTTCTCTCGGTAAAGTCGGCAAAGGAAATTTACACTGAGATCTCAGAAACACTGGAGAAGAAGTGTCCTTCCTACTACAGCACTGTCAAAATTTGGTTATCTTGTTTCAAGACTGAGCATTTTACCATTGAAGATGAGCCCTGCAGTGGTCGACCCCCCAACCACAACTGATCTGGCAATCTGTGATGCTGTCCATGAGCTGATTATTGAGGAGTCTGACGAATATCCACAAAAGAAGATGCCAGGATACTAGACATCTCATGGGAGCTTGTTGGGTTTATTATCACCACTATCCTAGGACCTAGACATGGCATGCGCAAACTTTCAGTGAGGTGGGTGCTGAAATGTTTGAACAGTGATCAGAAGAAGGGGCGGGTTGAAGCATCGAAAGCCATTTTAACCCATTTAGAAGCTGCAAAGGACTTTTTGGATTGACAGAGGATAAAACCTGGCTCCACATCTACTGTATAATCCTAAAAACAAGAACCAGTCAAAGGAATGATGCCACAGTGGGTCTCCATGGCCAAAGAAGATCCACACCCAGAAGAAATCGACTAAAAAAGTGAGGGAATGGCGTCCAATTTCTCGGAAAAAGATGGTATTATGCTAACCTACTGGAACAGCTAAAGGAGGCAACCAAGACGATACACCATAGAAAGTTAACCAAACGGATCCTTTTTCTTCCTGAACTTGAAGAAATACCTGAAGGAGCAACGTTTTGAGGACAATTCTAATGTCAAACATGCTCCAGTGATCTGGTTTAGAAAATCTGCAACTACGCTGTATAAAGTGCATCAGTCTCAGAGAGGTATATATGTTGAATGAATGTGTTATTTCTGTCTGTCTTCTTTCTGGGCAAAGCCAGGAACTTATCAGCACTCTCTCGTTTATTTTTTCACTACTCCCGTATTGTTTGCATTTAGGTCTTTATTGCTTTGTCACAAGAGTACAGCACCATTTGTTGTATTCCTGTTCTCCCTCTCCCCTCCTTCTATACCACTGTGGAGTTATATATATTGGTATCAGTGACATAGCTAGAGACTATGGGACCCCATAGCAAGATTTTGACAGGGCCATCAGATCTGGACACTCTTGAGCAATGCCACCTGACCCTAACCTATGGATAAGAGCTGACAGGGCAATTTACATATCCATGCAATCTATACTGTGTGTAGTCCATAAGCACTGAGACAAAGTCAGAGGGCGGAGAAACAAAGTGAACACATCAAGAACCACCTGGGCCCTCTCCTCTCCAGGTTCCCATAGCAGTTGCCATGTGTGCAATCACTATTTGAATGTTTATGTGGAAGTTCAATAAAACATAGTTGATTTGATGTCTTTTGCACGTGAGATGTTTTGTTGGTTCCACCAAGGGTTTGATGAGTACTGTCACAACTTACTGTACTTTTCTCCTACATATCCCCTAAATACCCCATTCTCAGATCCAGACTGGCCTCTGGTTCTTTTTTCCTTTCTATTCATATATTCCTTGAGTCTCACAGTTGCTCAGTAAAAACAATACGTGTTAACAAGGCATTTTAGGAGGTTCGGTTTCATGTCTTTGACATTGAAGTGGTTTTAGGTGCATACACAGCTTTGATGGATGTCGGGGATCGGGACCTGATCCCCTTGGGCGACATCACTGGGCCAGGCTGCTGCACAGACCCGAGTCAGCTGTGTAGCCGACGATGCGCAGGTTGCTATGGGGGAGGTGGAGGGACAATGGAGTGGTGCACGCATTACATCACGTGGTGTAGACAATGGGATCAGCCATCGCGGGGGGGGGGGGGGGGAGGGGTTGGTTTGAGTTGAACCGCTGGGCAGATTGCTTGCGGGTTAGGAACCGGGGGTCGCAAGCCTGTGTACACACGCCTGATTACTGGCCACCTCAGATGACTTTAGTCAAGCGTGCATACCAGCGTTTAGTCTGTTCATCACCTGCTACATAAAATGGCTTTGAATTGCATGCCGATGGTGCAGTAAATGGGCGCCATACAGACGCTGAACCTAACCACCTGTGCAGGTGCCCACATTTAGATACACTTACCGTACGTGGTAAGGTGTTTGCAATTGTTGTTGTTCAGCACTCAACTGCTTAGAAATCACATAATCCAGTCTCTCCAAAACTATCCAAGTGACCTAAGCCAAACAGTGACATTGTATGTGGGTGATGTACGCCCAATAGTAGCAACATCTTGATCGTTGCAGAGAGTTCCACTTTAAGTACAAGTCACCGCAGTCGTTTTTATCCACTGAGTACAGAAACACAGCCAGCACAAAGACAACTGGAGAGCAGGAGTAAATCTTCATATCCAGGAGAGGGTGAGTGCACTCTAAAGTCCATTAGAAGAATGAACAGTGTCGGTAATGTACTGGGAGGCAGGGGAGATGGTGCCGGTTATGTGTAAACAGGTGACCAAGTGCTCTCAGATTGGGGCATGATACACAGTGGAGTCTTTAACTCACCAGAAGATGTTTCTGTAATGCTTTGTTCAGAGGCTGCTAACTGCTCTGATGATAAACAAACTGCTGTAGCCCATAGCAACTAATCATCTAAGAAAGATGACCAATGATAACTGTTCAGCTGCTGGGTTAGTGTAATGTTCTTTTTACCTTATTAATCTGGACGTGTAGTTTGAAGGACACATACTGCACAGCCAAAAAGCAGGGGAGGTAGGCAGTGTTCTGCTTAATTGCAAAGGAAAAAAAAGTTTTGTTAAAATAAATATGATACAATATAAATAGGTGCCACATAAAATGTAAAGACCTTTAAGATTTGGTCTGTAGGCAGCCACGGTTTACTAAACCTGATGTTTTCTTAAATTTTCCAACGGTTGTGCACTTTGTCTATAGATGGGACTTCCCAAAAACTGAATACCTCTGCTCTTATAACTGACCACAGCCTTTCCTGGACATTTGCCCCTTCCTTATTTATTTACTAGCTGGACGCCTGGCGTTGCCCGGGTATGTATGTGGCTAGTGTTGGCTCTGCCCACTTTTCCTAACCCTAACACACAATTACTTAATGACCAAGTATGTGAGCTTTGCGGCCTTTGGCATCAATAATTTGCAATGAAATAAAATTAATCTGATTGGATGTGGCTCCACCCCTTTTCTGAATTTTAACCCCAATCACCCAATGGCCAACTGTACCAGGTACAGGTGATTAACAAGAATGGCAGCAATTAAATATTCCCCTTAAAAATCAATAGGTGGATTTTGATTGGCTTTTATAGGCTCCACCCACTTTTCTGAATATTAATCCCAGTCACCCAGTGACCAACTGTGCAAAGTTTGAGAACCCTACCATTAACAGTGTAAGAATGGCTGCAGTTTACATTTGCGCAATGAAATTTGTATTTTTCTCCACCCACTTATTTCCTAACATTGTTCAGGTATGTATTTGGCTGGTGTTGGCTCCGCCTACAATTTGTAACCCTAACACACAATTACTCAATAACCAAGTTTGTGAGCTTTGCGGTCTTTGGCATCAATAATTTGCATAATCTGATTGGCTGTTTGTGGCTCCACCCCTTTGCCTGAATTTGAACCCCAGTCACCTAATGACCAACTGTACCAGGTTTAAGGCTTGTGCCATTAACAGTACAAGAATGGTAGCAATTACATATTCTCCTTGAAAATCAATAGGTGAATTTTGATTGGCTTTTGTAAGCTCCACCCACTTTTCTGAATATTAATCCCAGTCACCCAGTGACCAATTGTGCAAAGTTTGAGAACCCTACCATTAAAAGTGTAAGAATTGCTGCAGTTTACATTTTCTCAGTGAAATTTGCATTTGTCTCCGCCTACTGATGACCCGCCACTGCCCGATTATGTATTTTGCAGGTGCTGGCTGCGCCCCCTTTTCCTAACCCTAACACACAATTAATCAATTACTCAATGACCAAGTTTGTGAGCTTTGCGGTCTTTGACATCAATAACCTGCATTAAAATGAAACAAATCATATTGGCTGTTTGTGGCTCCACCCCCTTTTATAAATTTAAACCCCAGTCACCCAATGATCAACTGTACCAGGTTTGAGGCTTGTGCCATTAACAGTGCAAGAATGGCAGCAATGAAATATTCCCCTGAAAAATCAATAGGTAATTTTTGATTGCCTTTTGTAGGCTCCACCCACTTTTCTGAATATTAACCCCAGTCACCCAGTAACCAACTGTGCAAAGTTTGAGAACCCTACCATTAACAGTGTAAGAATGGCTGCTGTTTACATTTTCCCAGTAAAATTTGTATTTGTCTCCGCCCACTTATGACCCAGCGTTGCCCGCTTATGTATTTGGCTGGTCAACGGGCCAATACAGGTAAAAACCTTAAACCAGAATGTTTGTACAACGTGTTTTGCCAGTCCAGCCCTCACATAAACAGCTCCTAAAAATACAACACAAAAGTCACACCCCCTAAGTACATACCTTTGTTCTTGTAACAAACTTACCTGGTGTGGTCTCTGCAGGCTGCTCTGATAGTTTGGAGCATCTGGAGGAAGCTTCCTCTTCCTCTTTGATGAAGCCTCCCGGCTCCCCTATAGATGTGGGTCGGCGTGTTGGTTCTGGCATGATGCACGCAGGCTCAGAGCTGTCTTTATAGGCTGAGGAGGCGTGTCTGATGGGGTGTCAGTGGTGATGTCATCAGCTGACACCTTTTTGCAATAGGTGCTGTCATTTCTGGGGGCTGGGCTTTTGCTCTGCCTCCTGGGTATTTAAGGCCAGAGTATTCACTTGCTCATTGGACTTGATACTAATCAGTTCCCTGGTTCTTGGCCTAGCTAGTGAATTTGTGAGCTACATTTATATATTGCGCTCAGCACAATATGTACAGTATGTACTCTAGTCAGTCAGTCCTATTATTTTTGTAGTAATATATATTCGTAATATTATCATATTGTAATATTATTATATTGTAGAAACATCTCATTGTATATTTATCTATGTACCGACCTCTTGCCTGCCTCTTGACCTCGCTGTTGTCTTGTCCTAGTGTACCACTGCCATCTGATACACGTGTTCGACTCGGCCTGTCCCTGACTTCGCTATTGTTGATCCTTCCAATACGACTAACATCTGACTTATGTGTATGACCCTGCCTGTTTATTGACTACGATATTGCCTAGCTACTCTGTACTTCGTTACCTCTGACTCCGTGCACGACTACGGCCTGAAACTGACTACACTTTACTCTCTACTGTTGTGTATTATACCAGTTACGCTACTTCATCACGTATCAGTGTGATAGTTCTGTTGTTTTGTGTCTCTTTTGGGTTTGTTTTTTTTAGACACTGTTTATCTGAGGAAGGAGGTTGGACCAGTTAAATGCATTGCACATGTGCTTTGAGTAATTTTTTTTTACCTGTTGTATACATTTATAAGGGATAACTGCTTCTAGATGAATGTCCTCCATATAAACCACACCACCAATGTTTTTTTGTTACAGGTGACCCCCATATTTATCACTGGAAAAATTTCCAGCACAGCTAGGTCAAATGATTTTTAGCCTTTTGCCATATTTTTGTACTGCTGGTTACCTAATACTATATGAGGGGCACATCTGGCTATCTAATACTATATGGGGACACATCTAGCTGCTTCATACTATATGAGGGTCATATTTATCTACCCGATACTATATGGGGACACATCTGGCTGCTTCATACTACATTGGGCACATTTTTCTACCTATTACTATATGGGGGCAAATTTGGCTACCTAATAGTATATTAGGTACCAGGGCCGGTTGTAGACCTTTTGCTGCCTGAGGCAAACTTGGGGGGGATCCCCCCCTCCCGATTTAGAATGATCGCACAGCATCAGACAATTTGCTCTGCCTCTGTCAAAGCGCTCGGCCACGCTACAGACTTGTTGAGTATCTCCGTATATTGCCTGATAAAGCGGGATTGTGCCTGCGAAACGTGTTGCAAAGAGGAGTTTTTATAATAAATGCTATTTTTTGATATATGATAACGAATCCCTGTCTGTATTTCCTTGAGGGAGGTAAGTCCACCACTTACCCAGAGCTGGGACAAGTTCCTCCAGCACCCAAGGCTGAGACACCAAAGTGTGCCCCTCCATCCCTCCCACCCACCTGTCGCACACTGATTGCTATGAGGCTAAGAGGCGCCCCAGGGCCTACAACACCCCTAACACCTTAAACTCTAGTTTTCTGGCTTGTAGTCACTGCCATGTATCCCCTTTTCATATTTCTCTCTGCTTTAAACATAATAAGGGAATGATAGGTGAGAGTTGTGCGCCCCTTCCTACACTGCGCCCTGAGGCTGGAGCCTCTCTTGCCTCTGCCTTGGCACGGCCCTGCACTTACCCCTTTTTAAACTGATTTTAGACATTTTTACTCTGCTTTGGCGCCTCTGTTCAAAATACTTTAGCATTATCTAGTCCACCCCAGGTGGAGGGATGTTACCCCACCTTTCTTCCTATCTACAGAGAGCGACTTCTTAAACCTGAGTGGTGTCAGGTCATAATTCCCCCCACCTGCTTTTTCAGTGGTTGCCTTCGTGGTAACCCATCCTTGTGAGAATAATTTCACATACTGTATAATATATTTCCGAATATCAGTAATACTACACTATATTGGGCTCTCGGTCTACACCTTTTCTTTTCTTACAAGTTACACTTCTGGGGGGGGGGTAAAGCTGTTCTACTCATTGAGACTGCGTCAGACTCAGCATATATAAAGTAAAATTATTTTCTTGCTTTTTTGCTTGAAGATATTAAAATTTTACATTGCTTACCGGTGCTACATCTTTTGCAATGCTATCAATAGTTATATTCCCTACAACCAATCAGGAGAAAATCTGACCTTTCGTCGCCATGGGTTACCGCACATCACTGCCCTTCGCACTGTGTTAGTGAATGAGGCCTATCGCTTGCCTACTTCCAGCGACATTCCTGTCTGATAAGCGGCAGGAGCTGCAGATGAGAATACCCAATAAATGTAGGACAGAATAAATTCTACCCATTAAACCAAGGTAAGGGTGCTAAAGCAGAACAGCCGGAGCAGAGAAAAAGGTAGTTTTGCTCTGCCCCAAGAGGGGTGTGCGGATTGATCGAAGGCAGGTTGCTTCGGAGCCGCTGTGAGCCTCATTCCACGCTGCTGGCTTACAATTATTGGAAAAGCACTCGTGCTGCTGCAGTGAAATTAGTTATTGATCCCTTGTCCGGGTGATGAGCCAGAGCCCGCTCTGAGCTGCTGTGTGCTGCACAAAGAGCTCCCTCTCCCTCATATTCACTGACAGGCCTGTCTCCTTCTGTACTGCACTCAGCAGCAGAGAGCCAGGACATGCCCGCCCCGCACAGCCTGGCTTAAAGAGACACGCCGCTCTGAAAGGAAAAACCTTCTTTCCAATGCTTGTGACCGTCAAGTCCTGCCTGAGCGTTTTAATTTTTTTTTTGTGCAGCAGTCATTGCCTGTCAGTCTCCTCCATGCTACATGGGAGCCGTGCCTTGATGAATGAATCAGACTGCCTTCTCTGAGACTGCAATTAATTCTCTGTAGATGTGGTCCCCAACTGGTGGCTTGGTAACTGGCAGTGATTCATGGATGGCTTTGAGGAGGGTCTCAGAAGCCTATCAGCAGGCATTCATGCAAAGATGGCAGAGGAAATTTGGGCGCAGAGTCATGGTCTGCGCTTTGCAATAAGGCAAAGAGGGCAGCATGGTGGCGTAGTGGTTAGCGCTCTCGCCTAGCAACGCTGGGTCCCCGGTTCAAATCCCAGCCAGGTCAACATCTGCAAGGAGTTTGTATGTTCTCCCCGTGTCTGCGTGGGTCTTCTCCAGGTACTCCAGTTTCCTCCCACATTCCAAACACATACAGATAAGTTAATTGGCTTCCCCCTAAATTTGGCCCTAGACTACGATACATACACTACACAATATAGACATAGGACTATAGTAGGGATTAGATTGTGAGCCCCTCAGAGGGACAGTTAAGTGACAAGACAATATACTTTGTACAGCGCTGCAGAAGATGTCGGCGCTATATAAATACCAAATAATAATACTAATAATAAAGGGGGCAATTGCCCCTGTTGGACTCAAAGGGTTTGAGAGCTGCGGCCACTAGGGGTGCACACTGTATACAATACAGTATAATACCATTTGCTAAGCACTTTTCTTCTATAGGACTCAATGTGTGCTCTGCTCTCAGACCAATACGTAGTTGCAGGTTGGGCTGTATTACAGAGGAAATAGTCAGTTGTTTTTAAATGCCAGAGCAAACAGATGGCTCTTCAGTTTGGACTTAAAGGGAATGTCCAGGCTCATTCAATTTTTTTTTTTTACTTCAGCCCCTGGCAGCCGACATGTCCCACACCACAGCTCTGCTCTCAGCCGCTGGCTCCCGGTCCCCTCCACTGCAGAGGCGACCTCGCGAGGTTGTCCTCTACTGCGCCTGCGTGAACGCCGCTGTCAATCAAGTCCACATTGTCCGGAGTGTACTGCGCAGGTGCAGTAGTTCTACGCAGGTGTAGTACACTCCTGACAAGGTGGACTTGATTGACAGCGGGGCTCGCGCAGGCGCAGTAGAGGACGACCTTGCGAGGTCGACCTCTGCACCAGCGGGACCCCGGACAGGTGGCTGAGTGCGGAGCTGCGGCGTGGGACATATCAGCTGCCAGGGGCTGGAGGAAGCCCCGGGTAGAGAAAAGTAGATTTATTTTTTTTTACAGAGCCTGGACATTCCCTTTAAATGCTTCCAGGAAAGGAGATGTCCTGATTGGGTGTGGCAAGAAGTTCCAAAGTGTAGGGGCAGAAGCCTCTGTCTCCATAGGGTTTGAGATGGACTTTGGGTGGGGGTGACCAGGTATTATGCTACGTACACACATGCGACAACGATCGTTCGTTAAGAACGACGAACGAACTTTTAATTGATGAAAGAACGACCTAAGTAAAGTTAGTTTTAAAAGGTGTGTAACGATCTGATCGTTAGAACGAACGTTACATCACAAAAAGCAACTATTGCGCCTGCGCATAAAAAAGAGAAGTTTCACGAAGAAATAGTGAAATGCGCATGTCAAGCCTAGTACGAACGATCGTTTCCAACGATGTACTACTTTTGGAAACGATCGTCGTTGGTTAAAATCCGCCGAGACAGAACTTTCTTTTGTAGCGATTTGGCTCGTTCGTCGTTTGCCTTAATAGTCGGTGGTTCGTTTTTTGTAACGATCGTCGTTGGTAAAGATCGGGGAACGATCGTTACAAACGACTATAGTCGCATGTGTGTACGCACCTTTAGATTCTTTTGATCTAAGACTGTGGGAGGTGTGATGCAATTGTAACAAGTTCTTCAGGTATCCAGAGTGGGAGATCAATGTGCTCAGGGGTCACTCGGACGTTACTCAAGAACTGCCACTAAAGATCTTTAAGTTATGTCAGGGGTCTCCAGTACATACAATAGATTCTCGTCCAGGGCGAGCTATTAATTGGCTGCCCTGGCTGAATTCAATTTAGCATGTGTATATAGCCAAAGATAGAAGTGTGTGTGTGTGTGTGTGTGTGTGTGTATTCCATGATATGTTAAAAGGTTGTATATATAAGTATACATGCACAAAGTAGATGGTACTGCTTGCTTGGCCTTAGGAAACAGCCTACAGTGGCTTGCAAAACTATTCGGCCCCCTTGAAGTTTTCCACATGTTGTCACATTACTGCCACAAACATGAATCAATTTTATTGGAATTCCACGTGAAAGACCAATACAAAGTGGTGTACACGTGAGAAGTGGATCGAAAATCATACATCATTCCAAACATTTTTTACAAATCAATAACTGCAAAGTGGGGTGTGCGTAATTATTCAGCCCCCTGAGTCAATACTTTGTAGAACCACCTTTTGCTACAATTACAGCTGCCAGTCTTTTAGGGTATGTCTCTACCAGCATTGCACATCTAGGGCTTGATTTGCTCGAATCGCGGCAAATTGCGCACGCAAAAGTCTGCATGCTAAACAGTTAGCACCGCTTTGTGAATCAAGCCCCTAGGGACTAAAACCCCTGCCCATTCTTCTTTGCAAAACAGCTCCAGCTCAGTCAGATTAGATGGACAGTGTTTGTGAACAGCAGTTTTCAGATCTTGCCACAGATTCTCGATTTCATTTAGATCTGGACTTTGACTGGGCCATTCTAACAATGGATATGTTTTGTATTAAACCATTCCATTGTTGCCCTGGCTTTATGTTTAGGGTCATTGTCCTGCTGGAAGGTGAACCTCCGCCCCAGTCTCAAGTCTTTTGCAGACTCCAAGAAGTTTTCTTCCAAGATTGCCCTGTATTTGGCTCCATCCATCTTCCCATCAACTCTGACCAGCTTCCCTGTCCCTGCTGAAGTGATGCACCCCCGAGCATGATGCTGCCACCACCATATTTGACAGTGGGGATGGTGTGTTCAGAGTGATGTGCAGTGTTAGTTTTCCGCCACACATAGCGCTTTGCATTTTGGCCAAAATGTTCCATTTTGATCTCATCTGACCAGAGCACCTTCTTCCACATGTTTGATGTGTCCCCCACATGGCTTGTGGCAAACTGCAAACGAGACTTCTTATGCTTTTCTGTTAACAATGGCTTTCTTCTTGCCACTCTTCCACAAAGGCCAACTTTGTGCAGCCTAAGCCTGCTTTAAATTGCTCAATAACTTTATCCCTGACCTGTCTGGTGTGTTCTTTGGACTTCATGGTGTTGCTGCTCCCAATATTCTCTTAGACAACCTCTGAGGTTGTCACAGTGCAGCTGTATTTGTACTGACATTAGATTACACACAGGTTCACTCTATTTAGGCATTAGCACTCATCAGGCAATGTCTATGGGCAACTGACTGCACTCAGACCAAAGGGGGCTGAATAATTACTCACACCCTACTTTGCAGTTATTTATTTGTAAAAAATGTTTGGAATAATATATGATTTTTGATCCACTTCTCACGTGTACACCACTTTGTATTGGTCTTTCACGTGGAATTCTAATAAAATTGTTTCATGTTTGTGGCAGTAATGTGACAAAATGTGGAAAACTTCAAGAGGGTCGAATACTTTTGCAAGCCACTGTATACTTTCCACAATGCAACGAGGTTCACAGACAGGAAACTGTCAGGGCCATGGTCCTGACATCACACTGTGGGAGGGGTTTCACCACAATATCAACCACACAGACCCCGCTGATGATCTATTCGAAAAAAAGGTAAAGATTTCTCAAGGGAAAGGGGATATCAACCACTGATTGGGATGAGGTTCACTCCTGGGTTAAAGTTCCTGTTTAATGTATCTCTCTAGTGATCTCAGTTCTGCTGTTAGTATGACTTAAGCTTTGTACACACGCTTGACTTAAAGGAGAACTGTAGTGAGAGTTATATGGAGGCTGCCTTATTTATTTCCTTTTCAGCAATATCAGTTGCCTGGTTAACCCGCAGACCCTCTGCCTCTAATAGTTGTAGCCATAGACCCTGAACAAGCATGCAGCAGATCAGGTGTTTCTGACATTTGTGTCAGATCTGACAAGATTAGCTGCATGCTTGTTTCTGGTGTGATTCACACTACTGCAGCCAAATAGCTCAGCAGGGCTGCCAGGCAACTGGTATTGCTTAAAAAGAAATCAATATGGCAGCCTCCATATACCTCTCACTACAGTTCTCCTTTAAGTCGGCTGAAGTGGCCGATAATGACCCCCTCAACCGATAATCAGGCATGTGTACATCAGCCCCGACCGCTGACCCCTAAACCGCGAGTGATCTGCTGGGCGGATCTACCCACTCCCAGCAATGAAGATCACTCGCACCGATCCCAGTGTTTGCGCTTATCCCCCCTCCCCCCCGCGCTTAGCAGCACAGTGCACATGTGTGTGTGCAGCCCGGCCCAGCAATGTCACCCAAGGGGATCAGGTCCTGATCCCTGATGGGTGGCATGAGTTGAGTGTCTGTATGCGGCCTTAGGAAATAACTGGAGAAACAATTGATGCTTATCATCCCCTAGACAAGTATATATGTAGTCACAACAGATAGGCCAGGCTCTTTCTCTGGAATAAGCAGCTTGTCCCTGTTAACATAGCAGGGTGTGTAAAAAAACACCTAAAGTCAATCATACTCACTTCATTATGCAGGAGTGTTTTAAAGAGCAGGAAAAGCTTTGTGTGCCAGTCCTTCAAAGCAGTGTGAGCCTCGGCCGGGGAATTCACTGCAAGCAGCTGTAATCATTTCTGGTCTTTCACAGCAAAAACTCGATCTGAGCGTATTTAATTTAAAGTGGGAAATTGGGATTTCAAGTATTCTAGTTTTAGAAGAAAGCTCAGAGATGTTTACTGCTGCTTGGCTGGCCAGTGAATTTCCTGGATCCCCAGCAGCACTGCTTAAAGTGGTCACGCAGGGGCCAATGTGACCAGCAGATTTAGGCCTCTTTTCCACGGACTGTTGAAAGGCAGTGAAATGCCTCTCAAACTCTCACAACTGCCTGGTTACAGCTCACTGCTGCCTGCTAACTGCTTGCTGAGCACATAGCTCAACAGTCCCTGGAAAAAAGGCCTAAGGGCCAGTCCACAAGGCAGCAGGTCCATGTTTTGTTTCGTTGTCTGCAAGCGAGCAGAAAAGCGTTTGGCATCGTTTCCTGCTGGTTTGTCATTGTGTCACGCTTTGAGCCCCTAAGAGGATATGGATCTGTAATACAACCAACGCGATTCCACACACAGAATCTTGGAGAATTCGATCAACCACATCACTTGCGCAATCAATGGCAATGAATAGTAAACGCACTGAGATGAACGCGGCAAGGCCTCATGGTTGTGAGGATAACTATGGGGAAGGAGATGTAAATGTTGGGGGGCCCATATCAAGGTTTTGCTGGGGTCCCCATGTTTTGCAGTTTTGGTCAGGGATGTTTGGATGTGCCTCATCCACGAATTCGGCAATCCGCGTGGTTGCAAAAAAAAATCCGCATTCGGCCCCGCCGCATGCGCATTTTCGTCCGCGTCCACGCAACCACGCGGATTTTCTGCCGTGAATGGCGTAATCACGCGTGGATTCCCGCCCGGAGGCGGATTTTCTTTTAACGTTAATAACAAAGCCTCCATACATGCTACAATCCCCCAAATTGCATGGATTATCGAGGTGATAAGGGGCAACATAACTTCAACATAAAAAATTCCCAAAATTTTTTTTTTCTAGAGAAAATGGATTTTAAAGTGAAATCAACACTTTAAATGGGGCTATTAATTGGTAATAAGTGGTTTTAAAAAGGGATATACGCGTTAAGCAGTCAAAGAGGTGAAGGCGAGTTCCAATGGCACTTGGCGGCGAAGGTACCGCTGGAGGAGGATGAGTGGCTGACGCCAAAAAGGCCCCAGAGAGGTTTTTGTAATTTTTTTTTTTTTGCAGCAATTAGCAATGACATCACAGCAGAGTTGTCAGTGGACACGGGCAGTGTGAACGCAGAGTGCAGTGGTGGTAGCGACTGAGTCAGGAGAAGGACTATGCGGGCGGTCAGTTCAGCAGCACAGAAGGACCACGGCAACATACTGGTAGTAGTAGTAGCAGCACAGCGTCATAGTGCTGGCCAAAAAATTAAATGCACCCGGTGACCCGGGCAGTGTGAACGCAGACAGAGTACATTGGTGGAAGCGACTGAGTCAGGAGGAGGAGGACAATGCGGGCGGTCAGTTCAGCAGCAGCAGCACAGAAGGACCATGGCAACATACTGGTGGTAGTAGTAGCAGCACAGCGTCATAGTGCTGGCCAAAAAATTAAATGCACCCGGTGACCCGGGCAGTGATAACGCAGACAGAGTGCATTGGTGGTACCGTGGTAGCGACTGAGTCAGGAGGAGGAGGAGGACAAAGCGGGCGTTCAGTTCAGCAGCAGCAGCAGCAGCACAGAAGGACCATGGCAACATACTGGTGGTAGTAGTAGCAGCACAGCGTCATAGTGCTGGCCAAAAAATTAAATGCACCCGGTGACCCGGGCAGTGTGAACGCAGACAGAGTGCATTGGTGGTACCGTGGTAGCGAGTCAGGAGGAGGAGGACAATGCGGGCGGTCAGTTCAGCAGCAGCAGCACAGAAGGACCATGCCAACATACTGGTGGTAGTAGTAGCAGCACAGCGTCATAGTGCTGGCCAAAAAATTAAATGCACCCGGTGACCCGGGCAGTGATAACGCAGACAGAGTACATTGGTGGAAGCGACTGAGTCAGGAGGAGGAGGACAATGCGGGCGGTCAGTTCAGCAGCACAGAAGGACCATGGCAACATACTGGTGGTAGTAGTAGTAGCACAGCGTCATAGTGCTGGCCAAAAAATTAAATGCACCCAGTGACCCGGGCAGTGTGAACGCAGAGTGTAGTAGCGACTGAGTCAGGAGGACAAAGCGGGCAGTCAGTTCAGCAGCTCAGAAGGAGGACCATGGCAACTTACTGGTAGTAGTACCATAACACCAAAAAATTAACCAAGGTAGGCACTAGGCAGGTAGTAACTGTCTTTATAAAGGCAGGCATAGTTAACAACAGCACATGCAGCAGCCACTTCATGTCCCCCTGTGTCCGACAATAGGGGCCAGGAACTCACCTTCCACCCAAGCCTGGTTGATTTTCAGGAAGGTGAGTTTGTCCACAGAGGCGTGGGAGAGCCGAGAGCGCTTCTCTGTGACCACGCCACCGGCCGCACTAAAGCATCTCTCTGAGAGGACACTGGAAGGAGGGCAGGATAGGAGTTCCAGGGCGTACTGGGAAAGCTCGCTCCAGATGTCCAGTCTCTTGACCCAGTACTCCAAGGGGTCCACGGGGCTGTCGGTGTCATTGAGCCCGCTGGATGACCCCATATAGTCAGACACCATGGTGGTCAGTCATTGCTTGTGCTGGTTGGTGGTGGATGCTGTGGCGGGCACCTCTGTTCTGGGCTGCTGCACTGCATACAGGCTCTTGCTTAGGCTCTTCAGGTCTCCGGGCGCCAGTTGCTGCTGCTGCTGCTGCTGGTGGTTGTTGTTGTGCTGCTAGTGGCAATGGCAGGCACCTCTTGCTGGCTTGGCAGAGCAGTTACAGTGGGGGTGGAAGGCTGGGGGAATGCTTCCAGTAGTCTGCGCACAAGGGCCTCCTTCAACTCCCTTGTGCGTTGCTCGGTGGTGGATGGCGTCATTAAGTCTCCCAGCTTCCCCTTCAGACGGGGATCAAGCATCAAGGTAATCCAGATGTCCTCCCTTGAACGCATCTGGATCACCCGGGGTTCCCTGCGAAGGCAGCGCAACATGTGCACAGCCATGGGAAACAAGTGGGCCCTGCCAGCAAGATCTTCCTCGTCCTCGCTATTGTCCCATAACGCATGCCTGTCCTCTTCCTGTGCCATGTCGTTGTCCTCCTCAAACCGCCATCCACGTACAACGCCTGCTGCACTCTGCTCCTCCTCCTCCTCCTCATTCAGGTTAGGGACCTCCAACTCTTCCACTACCTGCTGTGAGCCCTCCTCTGAGCTGGACTGTGCTGCCATCTGCTCCTGTTCTTCCAACTGCCTCAGGGCTTCATCCCCATGCTCAATTAAATTGTCCATTGCCTGCTCCAGTAGACAAACCAAGGGCACCCACTGGCACACAGAGGCCCGCTCCTCACTGACCATCTTGGTTGCCTCCAGGAAGGGACTCAGCACCAGGCATACTTGCTGCATCAGTGTCCACTGAGTGGCAGTAATCATGGGGACTTGCTGGTTGCTGGGGACACTTGGGTCTAGCATGTAGGCCCTAAGAGCCAGCCTGTGCTGACACAGCCGCTCCAACATGGCCAGAGTCGAATTCCAGCGAACTGGCATGTCGATGATCATCCGGTGTTGTGGCCTTCCATACTGCTGCTGTAAGGTGGACAAGAGTGCAGAGGCAGTGGCTGACAGGCGGAAAAAGCGTACCACCGCCCGGGCATCCTGCAGCAGCTCGCTCATCCCCTGGTAGGTGCGCAAGAAGCGCTGCACCACAAGATTGAGCACGTGGGCCAAGCAGGGGATGTGCTGGAGGTTTCCCTCCTGCACTGCTGCCACCAGGTTGGCCCCGTTATCGGCTGCCACATACCCCACTTCCAGGCCTCTGGGGGTCAGCCACCTCCGCTCCTGCTTCCTGAGGGCGGCCAGGACGTTGGTGGCCGTAAGCCTCTCCTTCCCCAGGGTCACCAATTTTAAAAGGGCTTGGCAGTGCCGAGGCTTGGCGCTGCTGCTGCCGAGGCGGGCTTGCTTTCCGGGTGCAGAGGGAGTGTCGTGACAGGACCCTTCTGCATCCCCCCTGATCCCGCGTGGTGGCACCACTAGCTGGGCTGATGCGCTCTTGTCCTCCCTCCCTTCCATCAGTGTCACCCAGTGGGCCGTAAAGGACAGGTAGCGACCTGTCCCAAATCTGCTACTCCACGAGTCCATGGTCACGTGGACCCGCTTGCCCACAGAGTAGTCCAGGGAACGGGCCACGTTTTCCACCGCAAACTTGTGGAGTGCTGGGATCGCGCTCCTGCTGAAATAGTGGCGACTGGGGACTTGCCACTCGGGGATGCCAAATTGGAGCAGCGTCCGCATGGCGCTCCCCTCCTGCACCAGGGAGTAGGGAAGCAGCTGTGATGCCATGGCCCGGGCCAGCAAGCCATTTAGTTTGCGGATCCGCCTGTGGCTTGGAGGCAGAGGCTTGGTCAGACCCTGAAAGGTGTCGCTCAGCAGGGTCTGACGACGCTGGGATGGAGGGGAGACAGAGGAGAGACGAACACTGGCTGCCAGCCTCAATGTCTGTGTCCTGAGTAGCCGAGGTGGAAGAGCGCTTGCGTGCTACTACTGCTGCTGCTGTGGGGGATTCACGACCCTGAGGGAGGGATGATGCTGCTGCGCTGGTGGGCCTTCTGCTCTCAGGAACCCCTGCCAGCAGTGCCTGCTTCCTCTTAAAGTCCGCATACTCGCGGCAGTGGCGGCTTCTCAGGTGGCCCTGGAGGGATGAGGTACCCATCTTGCTCAGACTTTTCCCACGGCTCAGTCTTTTGCTGCATAACCTGCACACAGCATACCTTCTGTCATCAGTACATTCCTCAAAGCAATCCCACACTGGTGACTTTAATTTACTGCGGCCCCCACTAGCAGAGGGTGCAGCGGAACAATGTGTGGTAGTAGTTGCCGGGGGTTGCATGGTGGTGGTGCCGGCTGAAGCAGTGTCCTGTCTACTTCCTCCACGCCCACTGCTGCCGATGCCCCTGCCTGACATATGGCGATATCCTTGCCTAGGCCGAGGTGACTCGTCATCCTGCTCTGCCTCTGACCATTCTTACACGGACTCAGCAGGCTGCACATAGTTAGGGTCCACAACGTCGTCATCATCAGCAGCATCATCATAATCCAGCTCTTCCTCTGACTCCCCCGCCTCCTCTTCTGTCCCTACATCCCCAGACACAGACCCCTCTTCTTCATCACCAGAACTCAACAACGCTTGTGATTGTGGCCCGATCTCAATCTCTGCCACATCAGTCCCCAGTAAGTCCTGAGCTTCTTGCATCAGCAGGTTCCCAGAAGCCGGACTGAGGGACAGAACGCTGTCATCCTGGGAGGGCTGCTGACAAGTGGGTGCTGGGGTGGATGTCACAACAAGCGTGGGACGTTGGCTGCTGCTGCTGCTGCTTGGAGTGGTGCTCACAGTAGAGGTCTGGGAGGAAGTCATGATGTCCATGAGTACGTCAGGTTCCATTTGCTCAACCACCACACGGGGACCAGAAAATATTTGGACAATGGCGTCCGCTGACTCGGCCCAGGCTTTGCTGCCCCCCTTTCTGCTGCATCACGACCACGTACAGCTGGGCGTCCTCTCCCTGGACGTGGAGCAGTCCCAGAAGTGGCTGAGGCAATTAAACTCCCTTTCCTCTCACCCCGCGAAACCCTGCCAGACATGTTGCTAGTAATGAATCACTGGATGCAGTGGGCACAGTACAAGGTCACTGAAGGATGCACCAGGCACAGTACAACGGCACTGAAGGATGTAGTGGGCACAGTACAAGGTCACTGCAGGGTGCGGTGGGCACAGCAGTGGGCAATGGATATACAACTAGGTCACTGAAGGATGCAGTGGGCACAGTACAAGGTCACTGAAGGATGCAGTGGGCACAGCATTGGGCACTGGATATACAACTAGGTCACTGAAGGATGCAGTGGGCACAGTACAAGGTCACTGAAGGATGCAGTGGGCACAGTACAAGGTCACTGAAGGATGCAGTGGGCACAGTACAAGGTCACTGAAGGATGCAGTGGGCACAGCAGTGGGCACTGGATATACAACTAGGTCACTGAAGGATGCAGTGGGCACAGTACAAGGTCACTGAAGGATGCAGTGGGCACAGCAGTGGGCACTGGATATACCACTAGGTCACTGAAGGATGCAGTGGGCACAGTACAAGGTCACTAAAGGATGCAGTGGGCACAGCAGTGGGCACTGGATATACAACTAGGTCACTGAAGGATGCAGTGGGCAAAGTACAAGGTCAGTGAAGGATGCAGTGGGTACAGCAGTGGGCACTGGATATACAACTAGGTCACTGAAGGATGCAGTGGGCACACAAGGATGTCACACTGTGTAATGAGATGCTCATATGCCAGCGAGCGAGCAGTGGGCACTGGGCACGGCACAAGGTCACTGACAGAATGAATGAACAGCGCTGGCAGAGAGTGGCGGCGCCGGCGGTGTGACTGGCTGCCTGCAAATAGTACAAGTGTATAACTGTCACTGGAATATGCAAGTGAACACTGCAGCTGCACTAACCTGCCTGCCTGCACTACACAGAGATAATCCCCACTCCCACTACACTGACTACACTGCAGCACTGAACCTGCCTGCACTACACACAGTTAAATAATCACTAGACTCCCACACTCCCACTACACTACACTGACTACAACTAACTACAGCAATCACTCACTGACTAGCGAACTGTGTACAGTATAAGAGCAGTGTTAGCAAAAAAAAGCTTTGTTTTTAACACAATAAATGCACTTGCTCAAACAACAATGGCCTGGAGATAATCCTCTCAGCACCACAGTCTAGCAAGGACAGAGCTTTTCCATAATGGCCGCCGCTTTATATTCAGGAGGGGAGGGCATAGCTCCCCTCCTGTGATTGGTTGCTAGGGCCTGGCTGGGGCACTCTGATTGGCCTGCAATGTGTCACTTCCGCATAGTTTGACGCATTTCCGCAAACCACGACTTCAGCGCCGGGTTTTACGAGCGTGAATGCGGATTTCTGTCCGCATTCACGCGTAGCCGAAGCAGATTTTCGTGGTTGAAAATCTATTCACGGATTTTCGTGTCCGAGGCGGAATGCGTCAAAATGGTCGTGAATCCACGCGTAAGCGTGATCACGACCTGGCGGTGAGCACCACTGGTTTTGGTAGACACCGAATGCCAATGCCAACACAGTATGTTTGTGGTTTAGCAGATCATGGTGTAACAGCAGAAAGGCCCGTTTCACGTAGGACAAAAAAATCAGTCCGTGTAGTGGACCATAAAGGAACAGGCCCTAAGGGCCTGTACACACTGCTGCATTTACGCATCGCTAAATGCATTGCTGAGCGATTCAGAGTGCTAGTGGGCTCATTGGGCCAGATTTATCAAAGCCTTATGCTGGGCATACATGGTTAGATTTTCTCTTATCAATCGAGCCGCTGATGGCTCGATTGATCATTTCCGACATGTCCGATCACTGCACGGATCGATTCCCCGCTCAATCCCCATGGGCGGACAATAGCGGGGAATCGAGAGGAAGATAAGGAAGCGCCCGCGGGGACGAGCGGGAATCGATCCGGGCGGCCGCGGGAATGAGCGGGGACGCGGCGAGAGTCAATCCGGAGGCTAATGTATGCCCAGCATTACCGACAGTTTTTTCTTCTTAAAGTGAATGGGAATCGCATTTAAAAAAATTAGACAGATACTTACCCAAGGAAAGGGAAGGCTCTGGGTGCTATAAAGCCTTCCGGCTTCTCTCCTGGTCCCCTCGTTCCGGTTTCAATATTTTTTATTGGAATTTTTCAAACATACCATAGTCATATATATGACATTTGTTTTAAAAGGATACATCATAATTACATATGAACAGATTACAAACTAATACTTTTATCAGTAGCATATTATAAAACTTGAATCAGATAACAGTCAAATGTTTCCCTTAAAGAGGAACTGTAACGACAAAACGGCCCCTGGGGGGTACTCACCTCGGGTGGGGGAAGCCTCCGGATCCTAATGAGGCTTCCCACGCCGTCCTCCATCCGTCAGGGGTCTCGCTGTAGCCCTCCGTGCAGCCGTGACGTAATATTTACCTTCCTGGCTCCTGCGCAGGCGCTCTGACGGCTGTCGGCGCCGAAGTAGGCGGAAATACCCGATCTCCGTCGGGTCTGCTCTACTGCGCAGGCGCAAGTTTCCGGCGCCTGCGCAGTAGAGCGGACCCGACGGAGATCGGGTATTTCCGTCTATTTCCGTGCCGAAAGTCGCCACAGCGCCCCCGCTGGAGCCAGCAAAGGTAAATATTGAACTGACAGTCGGCACAGTCGCCGGCTGTTCGGAGGGCTGCGGCGAGACCCCCGTGGGACAGAGGACGGCGTGGGAAGCCTCATTAGGATCCGGAGGCTTCCCCCACCCGAGGTGAGTACCCCCCAGGGGATCTTTTTGATGTTACAGTGTTTCTTTAAATTTGCAATATAGCAATTATTATATTACTGTATAAAGAAAAAGTATAGAAAATTGATCCTTAGTCATTCTATGAAATTAGATAAGTACCGATATGCATGGTATTTAGATGTATCATGCGTAATGCTTAAAAAAGGATATTCTGCATATCTCATCCAATTCTATATGTATGTATCATAAACTTAACCTATTCTGCATAAATTGGCAAAAACTTTGTCTCATTGCGTATTTTATTTGCGTATATGCGTAATTTCTATGAGAGCATATATGCTAACACGCGGAAATCTTCTGCCCATACACGTCTATAACTACAGAAAGACGCGTATTAAGACAAAGAACGCGTGTGCCCATGCCAGCACTGGTCCCCTTGTTCCAGTGCTGGCTCGCTAAATTAGTCAAATACTGTTTTACCCAGCCGAAGGAGGCTTCAGAAGTCTTCAGGGAGCCCGAGTGCTCCTGAAAAAGGGCGGCCCTGTACTGCGCCTGCGCAAGCACGCTCTCTCTTGCATGCTCACTCACGCCTGTGCAGTATGGAGTCGCACGTCTTCGGGAGGACACGGCTCCTGAAGACTTCCAAATACCCTTTCGGCGGGGGATTGAAAAGGGGGGGAGCCAGCACAGGATAGAGAGCACCGAGAGAGGAGACGGAAGGTTCTATACAACCCAGAGCTTTCCCTCTCCTTAGGTAAGTATTTGCTTCATTTTTTTTTTAATGCAGTTCCCATTCACTTTAAACAGTTCTAGCCAGCAGAGGAACTGTTCTGCATGATAGTAACAATCTTCCTAAATCCTACATAATAGTGGCCGTTTAGCACACATTTCTAGAACTTTACTACAGTTATGAAAAGTGCAAATCCATTCCTAAACTTCCACAGAATAAGAAGTGCTTATTAGCACTTCTACACAGATTGTGCAGCAGTGCAGGCTACGCATGATTTGTTAAGGGCTCCTCCCCCCTTCTGCCAGGTGTCCTGTGAAGCTGTTCTGTGTCCTTCCAGTGCTGGGCAGTGATGCAATACAGCAGATGTATTGGTTACCTCAGCAACAGCAATTTACCTCACACAATGCATTGTCTGAGAAACCTTCCTAACTCCTCCTATTTTACAACAGTTTTAGAAGGAAACTACTCTATTTAGTGATTTCTTAAGATGCCTGAGACAGTTCTGCATGGATTTCTAAAAACCTACCAATATTTTGTCTCAGACACTCTTGATAAATGTCCCCCATTGTTCTACCAAAAGCAGCAACTCTGTGTGCCACACCTCACTAGACTTAAAGGGGAACTGAAGAGAGAGGTATATGGAGGCTGTCATGTTTATTTCCTTTTAGACAATACCAGTTGCCTGGCAGCCCTGCTGATCCTCTGCCTCTAATACTATTAGCCATAGCCCATGAACAAGCATGCAGCAGATCAGGTGTTTCAGTGGTTCAGACTTATAAGTCTGATCTGACAAGACT
Organism: Hyperolius riggenbachi; assembly: GCF_040937935.1. NCBI lineage: Eukaryota > Metazoa > Chordata > Amphibia > Anura > Hyperoliidae > Hyperolius > Hyperolius riggenbachi. The sequence continues at coordinate 244,405,901 of NC_090653.1, read as the reverse complement.
AGCTGCATGCTTGTTTCTGGTTTTAATCAGATACTACTGCAGAGAAATAGACCAGCAGGGCTGCCAGGCAACTGGTATTGATTAAAAGGAAATAAACATGACAGCCTCCGTATACCTCTCTCTTCAGTTCCCCTTTAAGCCTAGCAACGTGTGTGGACTGCACTATGCCCCAAACTGTTGCCCACGGGATCGAGTCCCGATCCTTGTAGGTGACAATCTTTGGATTGGCTAAAGTCCAAGTTGCATACAGTTTGCATTACATTTCCATACAAGCTGAATTTCACCCATTAGCAGCTTCGATAGAGTTATCTCGTTTGAGATAAGTGAACTGCTTTTGACCTCAGTTGGCAGAACTCTTTGTGCTGTAAATTATTGGAATTCTTTGATGTCTCTCTACTAGCAAACAATATAGAAACTGAATGCAGAAGTCCTCTGTTATTGTCTCACACTGCCCCCTAGTGACAAGTGGCCATAAATACACATCACAGCAGTACTAATTAGAAGCAAGGAAATGTAACAAAGAAATAAAAAAAAATGTGCTAAAATAAATTGGAAGTCTTTAAAGGTGGCCATACATCAGCTGAACAACCAATCGACCATCCAATTTGATTATTATAATCAAATTGGATGAAAATTGGTGCTGCTAAGTGCATGCCCGACCGACAAAGCGACCAATTTCGGGACGGAAATTGGCTGCAGGGTCGATCGCGCATGCTGCAAGATGTCGGGCCAAAGTTGGTTGGTCGGGTGCGTGGCGTACCGAGTTGGTTGGTCGGGTGCGTGGCCGATTTGCGAACGAGCGACAAGAAACGAAACCCCCTGCCGCAATGTATAAATGTTTGTAGTGTGTGCATTTATACATTACCTGTCCGGTGTCAGCCTCCAAGCAGTTTCTGTCCATCTCGCCGGGTTCCGCATACACGCCAGTGGTGCTATGTCTGACGTCACGGCGGCGCATATCTTCTGATGTCAGGCAGCTGTTGCCCGGTGAGATGGACGGACACCGTGCAAAAGCTGCTACAGGACAGGTAATGTATAAACGCACACACTACATACATTTCTACATTTCGGGGCAGCGGCGGGCTCAGCCGATTCCCTGATGATTTCATGCTGAAATCGGACGGGAATCGGCCTGTAGTGTATGGGCAGATTCGACCAAGAGACAAATGTATCTCTAATCAGATTCAATTAGAGATAAATTTGTCTCTTGGTCGAATCTGCCCATAATCTTCTGATGTATGGCCACCTTAAATAAATTGGCTGCTAAAGGGTTAATTACATCTAATTGATCACCTCTCGTCTGAATCACACCTCCTTGTATGATGAGCAGCAGAATGACACTGAAGCCAGCAGCAGCCTTTCCACCCAAGCCGGCTCTTACCTCCTTCAGCTGCGCTGCTTCAGGCCACATAACCAATTCCTGCATATGAATTGTTGCTGAAGAAGCTCAGAAGGTAACCGCTGCTGATTCTGCTCACTGCACTGTCAGATGTATATTTAGAACTGCGCCTGGAGTTTGGCTTTTAAAACAAGTTCGTATTTTTTTTAAATACATAGCTAAAAAGGTTTCGCTTCTTCTATTTTATTTTTTTTCCCCGGTTTTTCTCCTTTTATCTCTTATCGCTGGCTCCTCCTGGAGTTTGCCTGTTATCATTATTTTTGTCCTTGCCTCTGGGAATGAGATATCCAGACCTGTATTGTGTCATAAATAGAAAACGCCGCTTTATATAGCACCTCGGAGGGCCCAGAACTGCTTGGCTGCAGCTTCCACCAGCTCCCATATGTTTGCCTAGGCACTAATACAATTACCCCCGGAAAATGAGCCAAAGCAGGCGGGAGAGCCGGCCTGCAGAGGGTTAAAAGATAAACCAAATTGTTTCATAAATTGCTGCCACGATGAAATTAACCCATAGCAAGTCTCCAGAACAATGTCTCCGTTTATGCGATGGCTGATAAGACAGCTGGACGTTGTAGTACACCATCACACAGGGAGATCACATCTTTTTGATCATATCGGCCTAGAATCTGCTATAACCCTTTATTATTATACATTTTTACACAGTAAGTACACAAGTAAGAGGAATATAGAGGCTGCCATATTTATTTCCTGTTAAAAAATACCAGTTGCCTGGCAGCCCTGCTGATCTCTCTGGCTGCAGTAGTGGCTGAATAATACCAGAAACAAGCATATAGCTAATCTTGTCAGAGCTGACAGTAAACACCTGATCTGCTGCATGCTTGTTTAGGGTCTATGACTACTGGCAATTTACCTAAAGGCTCTGACAATGTAAATGGATGGGACAGATTCTACTAGAGTGATTGCGATTAGGGAAATTCGCAATCGCAGGACATGCAACATTTTGGGAGCATTTCCATTCTAATGAATTGTATAGGAGAAGGGAAATCGCTTGCAAAGCGCGAACACAAATCGCTAGTGATTTGCGATAGCACTAGTGATTTGCGATAGCGCTTTCTAGTGGGTCCCAGGCCATAGAGTAGGCTTTCCTGGACCAAACATGGTGGCATACCTGTGGGTATTGGCTCCGCCCCCAAACTCTGATAGGACAGATCACCTATAAGTTTTTAGAGCCCGCCCCCTCTAGCCATTCTTTTTTCTGTCCTCAAATGGACAGGTTCGCCTATTTGTTTTTATTTTTCATTTTTTTCTTGTTTTGTTTTTCCTTTTTCCTATGTCCCTTACCTTTGCTCAGCGGGTTCAGCCTCTCCCGCGTTATGAGGTCATCCTGTACCCTTAAATAGGGTTTAATGGCTTCCTCGGCGTGCATACCAGCATGTCTGCTGGATGTGCCGCTTGCCCTGCTCTGTAATGGCGCCACCAGACCCCTCCGAGAAGTGTAGTCGGCGAGAGCGCAGGATGTCTCGCGATGGGTGAGATTTCGCTGCAGGAGCGCTGATTGGACGGGCGCCCCGACACCAGGAAGCAGCAGAGCGATGGCTGCACGCTGTTTTCAGCGGTCTGGCGTATTTGGTGTATGCTGTGCCGGCTCCTGGTTATTAGCTCGCTCCTGACTATTGGATTTCGTGTTGTTCAATACTATCTGGTCTGCTGGATGCAGGTATGAGTCTGTTATTCTGCATAAGGTTTTGCAATGATATTGTTCATGCCAATGCTAGGATGGAAATGGTTTTACTTGATGTTTCTCTTAAATAGAGAAATGGATGTGGTTGACCATTCAGAGGAGGTGGTCGCTGTCAGGTAACAGACTACTAAATGTAATCTTTTCTGATCATACACACTGGGTGTTATTTTATGATATGTCTCCCTTGCACAGGGTTCCCGAGGGGATTTATGTTTTAAAAGAGTGCTAATTTTTCCCCTTCCATAATTTTGTATGGATTTGAGTGAAACATGCATATATATTTTATGTCTCCACAGTCCGGGGGAAGGAGGAAGTGGTCAGGCAGTGCCTACAAACCGCCGATCCCCATCTAAAAGACGGCAGTCTCAGTCACGATCAAGGGACAGAAGCAAGAGCCACCGTTCCCGTAATAAGTCAGCTGTAAAGAGAAGATCCTCCAGAGACTATAGAAGCAGATCCCGGAGTAGAAGCCGGAGAAGTAGAAGGCATTATGAGGAGTCTTCTAGGAGATGGGGTCGCCGCTCCAGATCAAATCGCAGACATTCTAGAGACAGGAAAAGGAGACGGTCCTCAGATCGCTAGGCAGATTCAACCGGATGTTCCAATAGTAATCACCATGGACACTAGAATTAAAGTTTGGGGAGCCCATTGCAATGGGATTCAGGTGCAAGAGAAGTGGAGATCATTACAAGGAGAATTCTTGAATCTCCTGGAATTGAGAGCAGCATTCATGGCTTTGAAGGCATATATCAGAAGGCGGGGGGGCAAGGAGTCAGTCTCTCCTTCAGAAATTTGCTCATCTAATGACCTGGGCAGTGGGGAATCTGTCAGATCTCACAGCAACCTATTTGCTGGGGAAGTTGAATGCCTTGGCGGATCATCTAAGCAGGGAATTTGCAGATCCCCACGAGTGGTCTTTGGACAAGAGAGTCTTCTTGAGGATTGCCAGGAAGTGGGGGTATCCACAAGTGGACCTATGGGCATCCCCACAGAACAAGAAGGTTCAGAAGTTTTTTTCTCGTTTCCATCATCCCTCTGCAGCGGGAGTGGATTGTCTGGTCCAGAGGTGGAACTTCACTCTGGGGTATGCATACCTCCCAACATTTTTTTTACAAAACGGGACACTTAGGCCACACCCATGGCCACACCTCCAACCCCCTAGACACGCCCACCAATATTTTTTTTTTTCAAATATTCTTAATTAATAATTATATTAATTACTCCCGAAAGGGGAGGCGCGTGAGGGTGCCAGTGGGTGGGGAGGAGGGTGAGCAGAGAGGGGGAAAAAACAATCGAGGCACCAGCCCGGGATGCATATGCGGCATTGATGGCCGCCGCCATTAAACTTCTCCCTCCCTTCTAATATGCCCCCGTGTCCCCTTCCCCCCCGCAGAGTAAACAAATGTGCAGCGGAGCGGGCTGTAACTCCTACCATTGCCTCTCTGCACCGTCCGGGATCTCATGTTGTCTTCTCGGCTTCCTGTGACGTCACAGGAAGCCGGAAGCCGAGAAGACAACATGAGATCCCGGTTACAGCCCGCTCCGCTGCACATTTGTTTACTCTGCGGGGGGGGGGGGGGGGGACACTGGGGGGCATATTAGGAGGGAGGGAGAAATTTAATGGCGGCAGCCATCGATGCCGCATACGCATCCCGGGCTGGTGCCGCGATCGTTTTTTTCCCCCCTCTCCCCCCAACGGCAGGGACTAAGGGGGGGGGGGCAGGGGGGCAGCGCGGGACAGCGGGACGGCCCCCCAAAATTGGGACCGTCCCGGCGAAAACGGGGCGGTTGGGGGCCCTGGGTATGCCTTCCCTCCATTGCAGAGAATCATGCACGATCATCGCTATCCTTCCCTTCTGGCCCCGGAGACCTTGGTTTGCTCTAGCAATGTTCCTGAGTATAGAGGATCCAATCAGGTTGCCGGTCAGTCACAGCCTTCTGTCTCGGGGAGCCTCCTTCATCCAAGAATCAGAGAACTGAGTTTAGCGGCTTGGAGGTTGAGAGGAAGAGGTATACAGACATCGGTTGTTCTAGACAAGTAGTAGAGACACTATTAAGAGCAAGAAAACCTTCTACAAACTCTACCTACTACCGCATCTGGGAGAAGTTTGTGGCTTATGCTCTGGAAAAAGGATTTGACAGCATGGGCCCAATGGTCCAGAACATCCTGGATTTTTTGCAGTCAACAAAGGCCTTAGTGTTGCGGCAATAAAGGTCCAAGTCTCAGCTTTATCAGCATTAACCAATTACCAATGGGCTACTCACCCTCTAGTGATGCAATTTGTACTAGCGATTCTCAAGATGCAGCCACCTAGGAAACCCTTTTTCCCGATGTGGGACCTTTCCATGGTTCTGGAAGTTCTGTCGTCTCCTCCTTTCTTTCCTCTACAGTCCATATCTCCTGAGGATTTAACGCTAAGAACAGTCTTCTTAATTGCAATGGCATCAGGAAAGAGAGTATCGGATCTCCAAGCCCTAGGTTGCTCTGGCAACCTACTGGAATTATTCTCGGATAGGGTAGTTGTTAGGCCAGTTCTACAGTTTGTACCTAAGGTAGCCTCAGTGTTCCATATAAATCAAGAACTTTCTCTACCCACTCTCATCTCTGAGGGAGCCTGTCATCCTTTAGATGTAGGTCAATCTATCAGATTATATTTGGATGCTACAGCCTCATTCAGGTCTTCGGAACACCTGTTCATCAACTTCAGGGGTCCAAGGAAAGGGATGCCTGTAACATCTAGGACGATTGCTACTTGGCTAGTAAAGACTATTGAAAGATGTTACACTCTTAAGGGATTACCGGTTCCAAGAGAAATTCATCCGCATTCTACCAGGGGCATGGCTGCCTCCCGGGCATGTTTTTCGAAAGTTTCAGTAGAATCTATTTGAAGAGCAGCAGGCTGGTCTTCTATATACACGTTTCTAAAACATTACCACGTTGATCCTGCTTCCTTGTCCTTTGTGGATTTTGGTAGAGCTGTATTGTCTGTGTGAATGAAGTAGGTAATTTGGCAGCATTTCCCACACTTGTGTGTGATCTGTTACATCCCATAGGTATGCCGCCATGTTTGGTCCAGGAAATCGGAAAATTGTATACTTCTGTAATTTTACTTTCCTGAATCAAACGATGGCAGCATACGAATCCCTCCCTCTTGTCGATTCGGGGACTGATTTTCACCAGAATGGCTGGAGGGGGCGGGTTCTAAAAACTTATAGGTGATCTGTCCTATCAGGGTTCAGGGGCGGGGCCAATACCTATAGGTATGTCGCCATCATTTGATCCAGGAAAGGAAAATTACGGAAGGTAAGTATACAATTTTCCAATTTCTCAACCAGGGTCCTTGAGTACTCTGCAGGGGTTCCTTGGCATTTTCCCTCATTGTAGGGAAAGTATAATAGAGCACATTATAATAGGTGGTAATGCACACAGAAGAAAGCGGTAGTGCACATCAGGCTAAAACATAGCATTTATTCCAGAGCCACTAAAAACATTTCCAAGGCAATATAGACATGGAGAGAGATACGGATTATAATAGGTGGTACTTTAACACAAATAACTAAATTGGGGGGTCAGGAGACAGTATAATGAGTGGCAGTGTAATAGGGTGTATGGAAATAAAGAGCCACACATACTGTTAAAGACCATTCCTCCTCCAAAATAAATGCAGGGTTCCTCGAGATCAAAAAAATTGTTTGCAGGGGTTCCTTGAGATCCCAAAGTTATTTGCAGGGTTCCTCCAGGGTAGAAAGGTTGAGGATCAGCAGGATAGCCAGGCTACTGGTATTGCTTAAAAGGAGATAAATATGGCAGCCTCCATATCCCATAACTTCAACTGTACTTTAAGTAATTCCGACCAAGGCCAGGTTTCACAGTGGAGTGTTGTGGTGCGTCGTAACGACCGCATTGTACCGCAGAATGTCAAACTGCAATGCAAAAGCAATGCGACGTTCACAGTGCCATTGTGGTGCTTTCTGACGGTTAGAGTCCGGCATCACAATGCACTGCATGCAGTGTGTTTAGCACCTAACATCCATGTTAACTGCACAGTGAAGCATACTTTTCACTGAATGCATGCTTCACTTTATAAGACGCAACGCTCTAATAAACTGCGGCACCACTTTTCCATTCTGTTGCATTCCCGCTTTTAGAGGGAATGCAGCGCAGCAATTACTGTGAACCTAGCCTGAGGCTATGTGTACAGAGGTGGCTTGCAGTGCAATGTGACGGCTCACCACAATGCAAAACCTATGCGACGTTCACCGTCCGGCCAGTGTGGTACTGCATGCACAATGCAAGCATTGACAGAGCAGCATATTGACTGTATGCGACACAATGCTCACATGACTGCATGCAACACAATGCAGTTCACGCACAATGACTTTATGCTTCACTGAACACGACACAATGCACGCATAATGAGTGCCCCACTTTTCTGCCCCCCTTGCTTTCCTGTTTTTACAGGGAAGGCAATGCAACTCCCAATCTTAACGTAGCCTGAGGGCTGGGATCCACTGCGAAATTGCGGCACGATTTGAACAATCATGGAAGTGATTTACTAGAGCTAAATGATTAGTGATGGGGTCTTGTGTGTTTCATTGTGCACATTGCTGGATGCACCTGTTTTTTAAACCCGTTGTGATGTACCACACTTGCATCACAGTAGATTTCAGTGTGACTGTGGCCATACACTTATAGATTTGCAGCAGATTCGACCATCAGATAGATTTCTGTCAGATGCCAGTCAAGTCGAATCTGACAGGAATCTATCTGGTGTGTGCCACACACTAGGAACAGATTTCCAATAGATTTCAGAATGAAATCTATTGGAAATCTATCTAAATGCATTGGGCTCTATTCATAATCATTTTCCGCATGCGGAAATGCACTTGCGGTAAATTCCAGACTGAAATGAGACCTTCTTGACATTCACAAATGGAGTCTGGAGCCTTGAGTGCTGTGTTTGCGGAACTTTAATTTTTATTTTTTGAACAAGTTTTTTTATGCCACTTTTTTTCCCGCATGGTTTCCGCATGTTTACTATGTAATTACGCATGTTTCCCAAAAATTTTTACGCATTGTTCCCGCATGCGGAAAACATGCAGAACATTTTTAGTGAATGTGGAAAAAATGCGGAAATGATCACTGGCGGTAATATAGCGGTAAAAAATCTCTTACCGCTTGTGTGTTTGTGTATAGAGCCCATTATTGGTCCATTAGATCCAATGCAGCTCTATGGGCCATCGATCTGCTGCCAGCAGCAGACTGACCTAGATCTTCCATCCTGTCAAATAGATCAAATCCATCGAAATCAGCCACAAATCGATCGATAGATTTTTAAAGAGACTCCGTAACAAAAATTGCATCCTGTTTTTTATCATCCTACAAGTTCCAAAAGCTATTCTAATGTGTTCTGGCTTACTGCAGCACGTTCTACTATCACCATCTCTGTAATAAATCAACTTATCTCTCTCTTGTCAGACTTGTCAGCCTGTGTCTGGAAGGCTGCCAAGTTCTTCAGTGTTGTGGTTCTGTGATGCATCTCCCCCCTCCAGGCCTCTCTCTGCACACTGCCTGTGTATTATTTAGATTAGGGCAGCTTCTCTTTTCTCTCTTATCTTTTACAAGCTGGATAAATCCTCCTCTGAGCTGGCTGGGCTTTCACATACTGAGAAATTACATACAGGCAGAGCTGTCTGCACTCTGCAGGAAGAAACAGCCTGACACTTCAGTGGAAGATAGCTGCAGGGGGAAAGAAACACACAAATGATCTCTTGAGATTCAAAAGGAAGGGTGTATACAGCCTGCTTGTGTATGAATGTATTTTCTATGTGTGGACATACTGTACATCAACCTACTTCCTGTTTTGGTGGCCATTTTGTTTGTTTATAAACAAACTTTTTAAAACGGTTTTTAACCACTTTTAATGCGGTGAGGAGCGGCGAAATTGTGACAGAGGGTAATAGGAGATGTCCCCTAACGCACTGGTATGTTTACTTTTGTGCGATTTTAACAATACATATTCTCTTTAAAGTATTGATTTCTGATCGATCGATTCTATAGAATCGATCAATCGAATGATGGCTGAAATCAACCAGTGCATGGGCCCCTTTAGGCGTAATTTGCAGTGTTGTCTCATGGTGCGATGTAACAGCTGCTTTGTAATGCGGCTTACTGCACTACCTATGCGATGTTCATAGTGTGGGGGGAGCGTTGCAGTATAATGGGAAGTAGTATTACCACAAATGGGAGTGTTAAGGGTTATAGTGAAGCATAGTTTTCATTGAATTGTATGCGGCCTAACGCATAGGTAACATGCAGTGGTGGTTTCCCGATCCGTTTCTGCTGCTATAGGAAACGCTATTCCTCGTTTACTGCAACCGGCGCATCCTGCATTGAGATGAGTGGAAGCGTTCATCATGTTTACCGTTGATTACGCAAGCACCGCGTTCAAACTGTCTGAGCTGCTGCACGCAGCTTCTAGCGCTGGCGGCGTTTATGGTTCCCTACGTGATGACAAATCAATGGAAACCGACGCCAAACGCTTTTCTGCTCAGTAGCGTTTCTGTATGCCAAAACAACCAGTGTGAACTTGGCCCAAAACTCAACTTTCCCGTCTTTTTTAAATCTCCGATTAAGCCTGGAACCCACTACAAGTCGCAAATCGCTAGCGTTTTTAATTAGTGTTTTGTAAGCGATTTCATGAGTGTTTTACGGCGATTTTAAAAAGTGCAAGCTTTTTGCCAGCGATTGTGATAGCGATTTTAATTCTGATTGGTCGTTTTTAATTATATATTTTTTTACAGTTTGCAATAATCCAAAAATTACACACCAACCACCATTTTGATGAGTGATTTGGCAGCGCTTCAATACTTTACATAGGAGTGCAAATGCTCCCAAAATGATGCATGTCCTGCGATTGCTTAATCGCAATCGCTACTGTGGAATCTATCCCATCCATTTACATTGGCAGAGCGTTTAGGGAAATTGTTAGCGATTGAAAGCAATCCCTGAAAAAAAAAATGATCTAGTGGGTTCCAGCCCTCACTGGAATAAATGACAGCTGGAATTCGGGAATCTAATGATAAATTAACAGCGTGATTTATTGATAAAAGGCAAGCTACGTTTTAATGAATCATTTGCTTCTGAATCTGATTAGCTCCATTCAAAGATCTGGTGCAGCCCTCATTCCCATAATTATAAGTAATATAAATTACAGGGGGCGGGCATATAAACTCTGCTGGTGTGATTCTCGTCTCATTGCAGAAAGCCTAGCTGAGCTGTGCGCGATCCCTTTCCCTATACTGTATATTACTGAGGCACAGCTGGTTGGCAGCTCAGTATATATAACGCTGCTTTACCGGAAGAGGACCTGCAGGAACGTAGCACACGAGTTCACATTTGCTATGCGAGGCTTGGCTTAGCTGCTCTGAGAGAAGTCAGCGTGCAGCAGGAAGGGAGGGGCCTGCAGAGAGGCCTAGCTAGAGGACAGGAAGGAGATCCAGACACACAGGAGGGCACAGCAGTTCCTGTTTTCTGTTTTGCTGCAATCCAGCCATGTCTGCTGACCTGCAAGGCCTGATTGCTCAGCTTCGTGCTGCAGCATTAGTAAGAGGTGAAGCCTGGCTGAGAGGGGTACATGCTGCAATGGTTGCTGCAGAGAGAGAAAGACAACCTGATTCAACAGTCAGTGACCACCAGCTACGCACTAGGAGGCCTAGGCCTGCTGAGAACCGAAGTCCATCGCCAGTTCCTAGGGTGCGGCGTAGAACTAGGAGCCCTCAACGCGTGGACCCTCCAGGAGAAGCCTCACACGTGTTGCATCCTGGGAGGAATCCGGAAAGTTCCAATGCTGAACAGCCAGTATACAGTCGCATGTCTTCTGCAGCGAATCCCTTTAGCGAGGCGGTGAGGCCTGCTTCCTTCCAGAGGCCGGCGTGGTTCATACCAGATAGTAGCCCATGTATCGCAGCTGCGGACAGCACTTCCTCCTGTGTCCAGCGACAGCTCTTCAATGACAGCGGAGGGAGGCTGCAAAGTAGGCCTAAAGTTGACGCCAGACCAATTCCGAGTAGGGAAGGTGTGAATCGATCAACAGAGCGCCACGGTAGGGGCAGTGAAGCTATTCCACACGTTGCCATCAACAGAAACGCGTTGATTGAGGCACAAGCAAGGTACCGAGAGCCAGTACGCCAAGACTTTTTACCGCCACCTCAACTTCATCGTCACAGCTTAAATCGAGACTTTTTACCGCCACCTCAACTTCATCGTCACAGCTTAAATTCTTCATCCCTGCACGTTCGCCTTCCTGCTCAGGCTCCAGGTAATTATTCACAGCGAGAAAGCAGGCCATGCAAAAGTATATCGTTACGGTAATGTATAAAGAGCTAGTATGGTTTAGGTGACCCAACGGAAAACCTCATAGGGAACAGTTCTCCAATCACAGCAATCTCTACAACTTGGAAAAGTTGTTATTGGCTGAATAGTGTGGGCGTGGTTACGTCTATAACTTATCTAAAACCTTGAAGTTCTAGAGGGCGGAGCAGTGCTTTTAGGCGCTGCTAGATTTGGGCGCAGCCAGCGCCGCCATAGACTATAATAGGAATCAGTCTATAGCGGCGCTCAGTGAGTAACGTCGGCGCTGTCAGAAGACAGAGCCGAGGATGCTTAAAAATCACAATAATTCGGCCTCCAGCAATAGCTGGAAGCCAAATTATTTCACTCCCTACCATCCATAGCGGCCTGGAGGGGGGGGGGGGGGATAGTAATTAACACGGCCCAGACTTGTGCAGAAGCAGGATCAGCCTTATACCGGCTGTATTCTGCGCCCAAGTCTACCGGCGCCGATTCCAAATGTACTCCTGAGGGTGCTGTCATTGGATAACTGTTAAAACTGCAACCAATCATGTTACCGGAACTTCCCCATGAGGTTTCTTGGTGGGTCACCTTCACCGCAACACTAGTGCCTTATGTTATTTATAACTTGTGTATTTTCCATGTACAACTTTATTTTCAGTATTGTTGTTTGATCATGAAGGCTCTACTTCATAAATGGTAACCTAGTTGAAAATCGGGCCTAATAACAATACAAATTCCTGGGCAGTTTTTCAGGCAATCTATTTTTTTTCCTACTGATTGGACAGGAATGTCAGACAAATCTACGGCTCTATCATCCGATCTTCAGTTCCTGTCGCACTCTCATATTACACTGATCAGTCATTTGCACATCCACATAATGGATTGATCAGTATGTACCGCTACATCCGATCAATTAACACTTCATAAAACAACTGCTATTGGGTTGTTTCTGATCCAATTGAAGGAAGAATTCACTCCTGATTCTTAAAAGGAAGGTTCAGGGACACCTTGAAAAAAAATAAAAATCCATATCCACTTACCTGGGGCTTCCTCCAGCCCGTGGCAGGCAGGAGGTGCCCTCGCCGCCGCTCCAGAGGCTCCCGGTCGTCTTCCGTGGCCGACCTGGCCAGGCCGGCTGCCAGGTCGGGCTCTTCTGCGTCCCACGCGGGCGCGCTGACGTCATCGGACGTCCGCCGGGCTGTACTACGCTCACGCAGGCGCAGTACAGGCCGATCAGGAGGTCGGCCTGCCGTCATCGCCGGGCTCCGGGAGGGAGCTGCGGCGAACAGCTGCGGGGAGAGCTGCGGCGAGGGACATGCTTGGGGCTGGAGAAAGCCCCGGGTAAGTAGCGCTTCTTTTGTTACATTTCGCCTGATGACTCCTTTAAGGACAGATCCAAGAACTAAATAAAAAAGTGTTCAGGTGGCCATACACTTATAGATTTGCAGCAGATTCGACCATCAGATTTCTGTCAGATGCCTGTCAAGTCGCATCTGACAGGAATCTGATGTGTGCCACACACTAGGAACAGATTTCCAATAGATTTCAGAATGATATCGATCTAAATGCATTAATTGACCATTATGCTGGGAATATACAGGTCGATCCGGCGGCCGATTAGCCGCCGGATCGACCCCAGCCGCGTCCCCGCTCACCCATGCGCGTATCGCTTGCCGCTCGTCCCCGCCGGCGCTTCCTTATCACCGCTCGATTCCCTGCCATTGCCCGCGGGCGGGGATTGAGTGGGCAGGAGTCGAGCAGCTTGATCGGGCCAGCTGAATATTATCAGCTGGTCGATACACGGTACAGAAACGTACCGTGTATCCCCAGCATTAGATCCAATGCAACTCTACGGGCCATCGATTTGCTGCCAGCAGCAGTTCGACCTAGGTTTTCCACCCAGTTAGATGGATCAAATCGATTGAAATCCATAGAATCGATTTCCTATCAATGGCTGAAATCGACCTTTATATGGGCCCTTTTAGGCATCTAGTTACATTTATTTATGTTTGCTAAAGAATGTTTCTCCTTACTCACCCGGGGCTTCTTCCGCCCCTAATAGTCTGTTAGGTCCCATGATGCAGTTCCGCCGTGAGCCAGGCCTCCGTTATACCCTCTGTATCTGCCGCCAAGTCAAGTTTTCCTGCGCATGCATGGGCCTCTCGTCATCGCGCTTCCGGCGCCGGGAGTGCCCTGCACTTGCCCAGTTCCATTTTTACTGAACTGCGCATAGCACTCTTGGGGCTGGGAGTGTGATCCCCAGAGCCGCTCGGTGCACAGCGCATGCGCAGAAGATAATATAATATTATAACTGGGTAAGAGGCGTCCAGAGGTATATAAAATGCAGTTAAATATAAAGGTAGCCATACACTGGTCGATTTGCCATTAGATCGACCAGCTGACAGATCCCTATCTGATCGAATCTGATCAGAGAGGGATCGTATGGCTGCCTTTACTGCAAACAGATTGTGAATCGATTTCAGCCTGAAACCGATCACAATCTGTGGAGCTGCCGCCTGTCCCCCCCCCCCCCCCCCGCATACATTACCTGACGCTGGCTCCCGGGCATCTTCTCCGCGCTGCACCCGCTCCATACCGGCGCTTCCTGTGTCACTCCGTGACCAGGAAGTTCAAATAGAGTGCCCTCTATTTCAACCTCCTGGTAACTGCAGTGACACAGGAAGCGCCGGGATGGAGCGGGTGCAGCGCGGAGAAGATGCCCGGGAGCCAGCGTCAGGTAATGTATATTGGATCGGCCGCCGCTAGCGACGCGCTCCCTACCCGCGGGCGATCGAGGGTAATTTCCCGCACGGCGCAATCGACAGACTGATCCGATTTCGGGAGGAAATCGGATCGGCGGGTGCGTTTAGCGCAAACGATTGGCAGCAGATTCGATCCCAGGATCTAATCTGCTGTCGAAACGGCCGCAAATCAGGCCAGTGTATGGCCACCTTAACACAAAAAATAAGAGGTGGCTTACCTCTTAAATTTGTTGTTTTTAACAATTGTATATACCGCTGAATGCTTCTGACCTCCTGTTGCGCTTTTCACCCTCCGTTAGAGAGGGGCTATTGGGCCTGTAGCTCTGCCACATTTGGTGCCAGTTGTGCTTTTCCCAAGGCTGGGTATTGCTTAAAAGCAAATAAATATGGCAGCCTTCCTATCCCTCTCGCTTCAGATAGCGGATCCGAGATGGAAAAAATAACTATAACAAGTAACTTGTCTATATATCTTATCTAAAGATTAGATAGTTTACACAGCAAATCTATCTGCAAACAGCTTTAATAGAATATGGTTCTTTAAATGCTCTCAAAATCGCTCTAGTGGGTTTGAGCCTTAAGGGCCTGTTCATACTACGGCGATTAGTGGGCGATTCCTGCTAATAGCCAAAGCGCTAGTGCTATTTTACCCTATGGCAGCGATCTCACTGCCGCGATTGGCGCCAGTCGCGGGCGTTTTGTGATTAGCACCAATCGCAAAACTCGCAACATGCAGCATTTTGTCGCAATTCTGGAGCAATCGCGGTACAGTGCTTATAAAGCACTGACCGCAATCGTTCTGAATCTCGGAAGTGTGAGCAGTGATTTTATTGCGCTAATCGCGGTAAAATCACCTGCACAAAACGGTGGTGCTAAGTGCTAACGTTTTGGGATTTATAGTGTGAATGGGCACTAAAGGAAGTAAAAGACAGAGACATCAAACTAATGACAGCGCTTATAGGCTGCAACTGAACTGTAGACCAACAGGCATGCAGAGCCCCACAGGGCTAAATAAATGCCTTGAATGCACAACCGATGCAAATCATGTACTAGTCCTAATCTATCATTTGAATGCAAATTGATGCACATGGATGCAGCTAGCCATAAGTATACTTACATAAGTTTTGTACAGCAGGAGACATTGGCAGCGCTTCCAAACAGAGGCTGCACCCGAATTGACTTCCTGCAATAGATGTGCAGAGCAGCACTATGTGGACTAAAATACACAACTTGCATTCAAAACAGGTACAGCAAAGGAGGACGTTAGCTCTGTTTGGAAGCGCTGCCAATGTCTCCTGCTGTACAAAACACAGACAACTGGAGCCCGGATGGTGCAGTATGTCAACATGAAGGGGGCAGAGAGTAAATAATGAGGGTAGATACAAGGGTATGTTGCATGAGGGGCAACCAGCCACTGATGAACAAGTGGAGATGCATAAACCTGACTCTACTCGGGTGCTCAGATGGAACTGGATACATTTGCGCTCTTAGTATAAAATAACCAAGGTTTTGAAAGGGGCAGAAACGCAAGGAGCCGAGGTACACCCCTCCAAAGGGTGGTAACACAAGTGCAGGAAAGAGGGGGCCCAAAAGTGCGATGAAACTGCGTCAGAGGTCTCCCGATGCGAAGAAATCTATTTTTACTTACCTGGGGCTTCTCCCAGCCCCTAGAAGTCATTTGGGTCCCTCGCCGCAGCTCCTGTCTTCCCCGGTGTCCCGTTGGTCGCTTGTGAAGATCGATGACTCATCGCTTACGCACATGTTTGGATGCGTGTGCACATATACGCCCTCGTCACTGGGCACAGTATGCATCCAATGATGGCGCGCAGAAGCGCCGACTAGTCAATGGGCTGCCAATTTTTACAGGCGACCAGCAGGACACCGGGGAGGAACGGAGCTGTTTTAAGGGACCCAAACGACTTCTAGGGACCACAGGTCAGTAAAAATAGATTTATATCTTCGCCTTGGAAGTCCTTTAAAAACCAAAAGGGGAAAAAAATTAGGTGGCTTACCTCAATAACGACAAATTTATATAATAAAATTTTAATATGCACTATCGTGTTTCGTGGGTCCATGCTCACTTCCTTAGACTGATTAACCACCTTGGCGTTCTATTAAGATCGCCAGGGCGGCTGCATGAGGGTTTTTTAAATAAAAAAAAAACTATTTCTTGCAGCCAACTGAAAGTTGGCTGCAAAAAGCCCACTAGATGGCGCTCCGGAGGCGTTCTTCTGATCGCCTCCGGCGGCCAAAAGTAACACGGAAGGCCGCAATGAGCAGCCTTCCGTGTTTGGCTTCTGCTGTCGCCATGGCGACGAGCGGAGTGACGTCATGGACGTCAGCCGACGTCCTGACGTCAGCCGCCTCCGATCCAGCCCTTAGCGCTGGCCGGAACTAATTGTTCCAGCTGCGCAGGGCTCAGGCGGCTGGGGGGACCCTCTTTCGCCGCTGCTCGCGGCGGATCGCCACAGAGCGGCGGCGATCGGGCAGCACACGCGGCTGGCAAAAAGTGCCGGCTGCGTGTGCTGCTCTTTATTTCATCAAAATCGGCCCAGCAGGGCCTGAGCGGCACCCTCTGGCGGTAATGGACGAGCTGAGCTCGTCCATACCGCTAAGGTGGTTAAGTGCCTTTGGCATAGACCCACAAAATCCGTAGACAGACACACAATGTCGCATACCAGAGCTGCTGTAGTGCTTCCCTCCTGCTTAAAGAGGATCTGTAACATCAAAAGATCCCCTGGGGGGTACTCCCCTCGGGTGGGGGAAGCCTCCGGATCCTAATGAGGCTTCCCACGCCATCCTCCGTCCCTCAGGGGTCTCGCTGCAGCCCTCCGAGAATAATGACGTCAATATTTACCTTCCTGGCTCCTGCGCAGGCGCTCTGACGGCTGTCGGCTCCGAACTACACGGAAATACCCGATCGCCGTCGGGTCTGCTCTAGTGCGCAGGCGCAAGTTTCCGGCGCCTGCGCAGTAGAGCGGACCTGACTGAGATCGGGTATTTCCGTGTAGTTCGGAGCCGAGAGCAGCCACAGCGCCCCCGCTGGAGCCTGCAAAGGTAAATATTGAACTGACAGTCGGGTCTGTCGCCGGCTGTTCGGAGGGCTGCAGCGAGACTCCCGTGGGACAGAGGACGGCGTGGGAAGCCTCATTAGGATCCGGAGGCTTCCCCCACCCGAGGTGAGTACCCCCCAGAGGATCTTTTTGACGTTACAGAGTCTCTTTAAAGAGGAGCTGTCAGCCATACTATCTTAGAAAAAAACAACACATATATAATTAGATAAATACTTGCTCTACTTACATAACATGTATTGCACTGTCCAGGTTTTGATTTTAGTGATTTTTCTACAGTAAAAAGAGAAAATCCTTCTTAGCATTTCCCATTTTATCTGTGGCTGATTTTTCTACAGTAAAAAAAGAGAAAATCCTTCTAAAGGTCCGTACACACGCCGGACTGGAGGCAACGACGGGTCCGTCGTCACCTGCCACTGGGTCAGCGTTCCAGCGACAGTCCGGCGTGTGTACAGTCTGCCGGCGGACTGATACGGCTGCTTCTGAGTGATCCGCTGGGCGGATTGCTCAGAAACAGCCGTATCAGTCCGCCGACAGACTGTACACACGCCGGACTGTCGCTGGAACGACCACCCAGCGGGAGGTGACGACGGACCCGTCGTTGCCTCCAGTCCGGCGTGTGCACGGACCTTTAGCATTTCCCATTTTATCTGTGGCTATTTTGAAGCCAATCCTGATGTAATTTCCTCCCTTACTCTCCTCTGCCTGATTGTGTATGCATTGCCCGCCGTCCACTATAGAAACTGCATTGTCTCAGCATGAGAAATATTGGCCAATCAGAGAGGAAAGGAGGGGAAAGCAGGGAGGGAAAGAGGCTTCAGCCAATCAGGCTGCATTAGTTAAGTCTGAGGGGAAAGTAGAGAAGCAAAAAAGGACAACCCAGCATGCCCTGCAACTTCTTTTGTGCGTTCCAAATTTTGTGTGTGTAGGAAATAAGTCAGGTAAACTGGGGAATGATCATTTATCAACAAGAAAAGTAATAGTGATTTTAACTTTTGGATTGCTTGGTTAGCATCCTTTCGGACTATAAGACGCACTTTTTCTCCCCCAAAAGTTGGGG
The DNA here is from genome assembly GCF_040937935.1 of Hyperolius riggenbachi. Classification (NCBI taxonomy): domain Eukaryota; kingdom Metazoa; phylum Chordata; class Amphibia; order Anura; family Hyperoliidae; genus Hyperolius; species Hyperolius riggenbachi. The sequence continues at coordinate 244,387,554 of NC_090653.1, read as the reverse complement.
GGAAAAGTCAGTGCGTCTTATAGTCCGAATACTAAAATTTGGACCGGCACCTATGTGTCCTCTGTTCCCATGGGTATTCTACCTGGTGTCTGTCCCGCTGTGTATCCTGTGTCCGTGTCTGCTGTGTTTCGCCCGTTGTCTGTGTCCTGCCTTCTTTGTGTCCGTGTCCTTTGTCACGCTATGCGTCCAGTGTCCATGGTGACCGCTGACCCATGCCCTATGTCCCCGAGTGCAGACCCGCTTGTCCATACTTAGCTGCAGCTCCAATGAAGAGGAAGCAGCCATCTACCAATCAAGCAGAGAGGCGCTGCCCCAAACCGCCAATCACGGCAGCTCACTGCTCCTGCTCCCTTCCTAATAGGACGCGCTGGTCTCGCGGGCGGGAGCAGGGCTACATCGTTGGGGCCAATCACTGCACTCGCTCAGTTGCAGGGATTGCAGTGATTGGCCCCAGTGATGTCGCTCTGCTCCCGCCCTCAAGACCGAGAAGATGGCTGTTTCCTCTTCACCGGAGCGATGTGCTACAGCTAAATATGGACAAACGGGTCTGCACTCGGGGACATAGGGCACGGGACAGCGGGCACCACGGACACCCTCAAGACCGAGAAGATGGCTGTTTCCTCTTCATCGGAGCGGTGTGCTGCAGCTAAGTATGGACAAACGGGTCTGCACTTGGGGACATAGGGCACGGGTCAGCGGGCACCTCGGACACTGGATACATAGCGTGACAAGGAACAAAGGACAAGGACACAAAGAAGGCAGGACATAGACGGCGGACAAAACACAGCAGACACGTGTATATAGGATACATAGCTGGATCGAGTACACAGAGGGGCAGACACCAGGTAGAATGCTGCAGCTAAGTATGGAAAAGGGGTCTGAATCCGGGGACATAGGAAGGGGGGAAGAGAGCAGGGGACAGACAGCGGGCAATACACCACGGACACAGGATACACAGTGAGATGAAGCACACGGACACAAAAAGGGCAGGAGACAAACAGTGGGCAATACACAACAGACATGGACACAGGATACAGAGCCCGGATACACAGCGGAAGAAAGGACACAGGGACAGAATACACAGCAGGATGGATGACAGGGGGAGAGAATAGACAGCAATAATGTATGGGATCATATGGGACAGAGGACACTGATATGGAGGAGATGGGGACACTGGACACAGGGATAGGGAACAAAGGAGGGCACAGGAGGTACTTGAAAGGTACAAGGAGGACATAATTGGGGGGAGGAAGGTCTATAAGACACCCCTGCACTATAGATGCACTAGGTTTAGGATATTTTTTTTTCCTGGTTTTTGCCCTCTAAACCTAGGTGCGTCTTATAGTCCGGGAGCGTATAGTCCGAAAAATACGGTAATTGTTTACTAGATAAAAATAAAGAATTGATTTTTAAATTTTATGCCCGACTGTTACTTTAATACAAAAATCCTGTTGCTGCAATGGATAAAATCCATTGGAAGTGCCTGACAATTTTTCACAATGGAATTTACACTTTTTAGGTCCGATGTAGGAATCTAGAGACCCTAGACATTCCAGGGTTAAACATTTTAGCCTGATGTCTAAGCAAACTTTCCCTGCCTTCTGAGTCCCTTAAAGCACAGGCAACCAGCAAATCGGACACAGCAGCTGTAACCTCCTTGCCTTTCTCCCCCACCCCTTTACATACAATAGAACATGGAGCTTGGAGGTGCTAAAACTTTCATGAACAATCATTTCAGCCAGCGACCGTGTACTGTTTGTGCAGAGCTCTGGTTGTTGGTTCGTTGTCCATTTTAAACTCATGCCTTGGTATTTGTTTTTCAGATGTTCCATGCTTGGTGTGGATCCTTGGCAATTTATTTGTCACGTCCGCAGCAGAACAAGTTTCGGACCAGCCACATGGCCGCCAGTTAGGTTTCCCTCGCTCTGAGGCAGTGATCCGCTGGCTGGGGATCAATGACCTAATCTGGGATAGCGTACAACCTACAGCTGTCCGTTATTCATGCCAGGAACGCAGGCCTGACGTGCTGGTGCTACACGCTGGTGGTGGCGACTTGGGCGCCGTTCATATGAAGGCCCTGATGGCCAATATCAAGTTTGACATGGTGAGGCTCCGCTCTCTTTTTCCAGGTGTAGTAATCGTTTGGTCGGAGATTGTGAAGAGACACAGCTGGCGTGATGTGCGGTCAGTGAAAGGAATTGACCGCGCTCGCATTAAAATAAACAGAGACGTATCAAAATTTGTGAAAAGTAGGGGCTGGGTAGTGGTACGTCATCGAGACCTGGAGGATGATTCTGCTGACTTGTTTGAGGAGGATGGCGTTCATCTTAATGACACCGGGAATGATATCTGGTGTGAAGGCATTCAGGAAGGGATCGGTAAAGCCATTGAAGTTTGGAGAAGATCCAATGCTAGGAATCCATGACTTTCCACTGCTCACCCGACTGTTTCAGTTACATGTCTTATGTTGGCTCACAAGTGTTGAGTCAAATTACAGAGGAACCCTAGTTCAATTTCTTTTCTTCAGCAGCGAGAGGGGAGGACTTCTGTTGTGGTTTTCTTTGTTGTTTTTATTCGGGGTATTCCTGCTGGTGTTCCAGTTGATTAGGTAAGGTTTTATGACTCTCTGTGCCCCTACTATAAAGATACTCCTCCTGTAGTCCTGTACTGCATGAGCGAGATTAAAGCACTGTGCATACTTGCGTGCTGCGTCGCCCTGCGTAACTCTTCCAAGCCGCAAGAGCCATGCAAGTCTAAGGAGACTTACACAGTTCATGCGATGTGATGCAGTGCGATGGAAGTATCCAAATCGCTGCAGTGGCAACGTAAAGGCTGCAGGGCGTTACCGCATGATGCGTGCCTTCCGCATGGATTATGCAGCAATACAAGTCAATGGGCAATGTAGCAAGTGTGTAGGAAAGGAGTGCGACGTGGTGCGCATCGATTTAAGTCCCAGTGACGTACCTCCTGCCCAGTAATGGGTACGTCACTAGCTGGGTGGCGGGCCTATCTATATGACGGTCGCCGCACAGTGGCGCAGGGTAAAATGAAGGCCAATTTGTGCGGTGCTCACATTGCGTGTCAAGTGTGCAACTGGCCTAAAGAGAACCTGAGCCGAAGCTCATGTTCACAAACACATGTTTACCTATGGAGAGGAAAGCCTCTGGATCCAAATGAGGCTTCCTGCGGCATCCTCTAGTCCCCTGTTACTGCTCGCCGAACCTCTAGCTGATCGGGGCTGCACTCTTCTTCTGACACGAGCGGCACGGCTTGCTGCGCAGGCACTTCTGTACTAGGGCAGGCACAGTAAGGCCACGCTTGTGCTTGAACAACATGACCCCGATCAGATTACTGACAAGCCCTTGTCGGCAATCTTTGGAGAATCCACGCTCGGGGACCAGAGGACAGCGAGGGAAGCCTAATTAGGATCCAGGCGCTTCCCTCTTCTTAGGTAAGTGTGAATATGTACCCGAGCTTGGGTACAATTTAAAGCACCCCTAAACTAAGAGGGATATGAAGGTTGACATATTTGTTTCCTTTTAAATAATGCAGATTATAAATATGGTAGCCTCCATATGTTCAGGGGTGATTCAGTCATGAGACTGAACTTGTTGACAAGTGCCAAAATGTGTGTATTGCAAATAAAACCAACCTCCTAGGAACACTTCTACTACAAGGTGAATTTCTGGAGAATCACATGACCTATTTGTCAGATGACTGATCTGTACTTCTCTGTATGAGGCTACACAGGAAGTGAAATGGAGGCCTGGTCACATGATTTTGACCAGCCAGTTAGTGAAGTATAAGTGAATCATGTGCATTCTTAACAATTCTCCTTGCAGAAGATGTACTCTTAGGGCTGGTACACACCAAGAGCGGTTCTGAGCGTTTTTAAAAACACTAATGGTTTAAGAACCGCTTGGGTAATGTATTTCAATGGGCTGGTGCACACCAGAGCGGCTCGTTTTTCCACCAAACGCAAACTCTGGTCCTGCACCATTTTTGAGATTTCGGAGGCGTTTCTGCCTTAATGCAAAGTATAGAAAAGTGGAAAACTGCACTGAAAAATGCTAGATCAGAGCGGTTTTCCAAGTGCGGTTTTCCAAGTGCTTGTTACAGAAGCTCTTCAGTTACAGCTTTACTGTAACAAAATCTACAATCTGCTACACAAAAATGCTCCAAAAAACGCTAGGCATGTTTAGAAAATCTCTCTAAACATGCCTAGAATCGCTCTGAAAATCCGTTTTGCGGATCTGCAAGAGATTTTTGGCGTGCACTGGCCCAAAGTCTGCACTCACAGTATGCACGCTATAATGCGTGTGTGCTGCAGTGCATGCTGCGCACGTTTGTCGAGTGTCTATGCAATGTGCACATATTTGCACACGTTATCCAGAAATCCATTACGATGTAGAAAGGTGAACATGCCCATAAAATTGTGTGAGCAGCGTGTTTACAGGTGGAATTATAGCGCAACGCAACTTGCAAACTGTCCTTAGGTGAACTGATTGGCTGATTAACCTTGCTTATATAACTCAGGTCTAATGCCTGGTACACACCATGCAATTTCCCGTCCGATCGACAGGTCGAATAGATAAATTCCGACAGGTCCGTTCTGATTACCGTTGATTTTGTAAAGAAGTGATTGAAAAATTGATCGGAAATCAGATCAGACCTCAGGGCTGTGGAGTCGGAGCAATTTTGCGTACCTGAAGTCGGAGTTGGTAATTTTTGTTCCGACTCCACAACCTTGTTGGAAATTATCGATTCGACTTGACGATCTGATGGGAAATGTATGGCGTAGCAGGCATTAGCAGCGTTCACAAGCTGGACGGAACTTGGCCATCAGTGCCGTCTTGGCTAAGAATTTAAAGGTCCGTACACATGCCGGACTGCAGGCAACGACGGGTCTGTCGTCGCCTCCCGCTGGGTGGGCGTTCCAGCGACAGTCCGGCGTGTGTACAGTCTGTCTGCAGACTGATACGGCTGTTTCTGAGCGATCCGCCGGCGTGTGTACGGACCTTAACGTACAGCTAATTCCTTCCCCTGCCCCACCCACAATATTTGGTGATCTGGAACAATACACAATGCTGACAACCAAATGCATTGTTGACTTGACTTAACCTGCCCATTTACCTCTAGAACAGGACACTTTGACTATAGGCACATGATGGGTCTGTAGCGCTAATACTGTCTGCAGTGTTGCCGTAGCAATCCAACCACAGTCGTTACGGTCAACACTTTACTGTCCTGATTAGGGATAAGTGGAAAATTCTTCCAACAGGCAAGCCTCCACTGACCCAGGAAACACTAGCTGCCAATCAGTTGGCTGCAACTGTGCAAATGAATCAGCTTCCAAAACTGATCTTTAGCATTGGCTTTTTAAAAACTAGCTCAGTGCCCACTTCCTGTGTCATTTGAAGATCTGCATGCTGGGTAAGTTTCCACTTGGATTACTGCATTACTAGGGAAAGGAAGTGCAGGAATATCTCACTAGTGGGGGCACAGATGGCTGTACAAACCTAATAAATGTTCTAACCCTTCCTCTGCTTTATTCAAAACAAAACAAAAAAAAAGTTGTTGTTTTTTTTTCAATGGGTGTGTTTTTTCCATATAAAATTGTTGTGGTGTTAATATGCCTCTGAGCATTTTATTAATTTAACACACTGAAGAACAAAACATGTTGTTATCTGTGATTAGCAGATCAGTTGTCAGGAACCTGATTCCATATCGGATGGGGCTGCCTGTGAGTGGATGTACACCACATATCCCCGATCACCAATCTCAGTGGAATGGTAAAGGGTCTTGTAGGCCCCCCCCTTTCCACTTCATGAAATACTTTCCCCTTAGAAATGATAGGACCACAGTCTATGATCTACCATCACCCAGTGACGACCCTAGTTTATGTCCTCTCAGGATCATAAGTAAGCTTAAAACAGGTAACGCCACATGACATCAGTCACGTTATTATTATGTAACGGTCTCCTTGCTCCATTTTATTTGAAGGCCGTCATTTGCTGGGAATGCCATTGGTTGAGCAGAGGTCTCTCATGGGAGGTGGAGCTTATGTTTCTGGAAAGGGTGGGCTGCTGGTTTTGCAAGGACATGGCATAGCCACAGTCACTGGTAAGTGATCCAGCATTCCCCTATCAGTTCACACTAAAAAAAAAAAAAGCTACGACACTATTTCCGCCAGCAGTGTCATCCTGACCAGGCAAACAGCCAGTGAAGCGCATTTCTACATTTCTTGACTTCCTGCTTATTTACATTCAACCTTGGGAAGATCTCCCATTGTTTGAAACTGTTTCTTATTAAGTTACCCGTTTCTATTACTGGTTCTTTGTATTATTTTGTTCATTTAGTAATAAAAGTTGTTGCCTCCCAGCCAATTTGTGGTGTCTTTATTGCTTCTTGTTAATACAAAAAATAAATAAATCCAAATCCCAGCCAAACAATTAGCATTCAAAGTATACCTGTGGCGAAAAAGGGGGAAACATACTTATAATAGAGGGAAGCCTTAGGGTAGTTTAGACTATTTAGAGGCGTCCACCTATCCCCCTCTACCTCACCGTTCCAGTGTGGGGTCCCTCTGAATGTATTCAACAAACCTTGCTGATATATGTTCTGGTGGCTGCTCTCTCCTCTGGGTCACCATACTGCACAGGCGGCGGAATTATGGCCCGCTTGTGCATGGAGGAGGAAAACTGCATGAGTGGCTATGTGCTACTGCGCGGGGCATACCTGGACAGTGTGGTTGCACTCATACATGGACGGGATCGGGACAGTGAAGAAGAGGAGGGCCCCAGCGAGCAGCGGTGAGATGGAGGAGGATCGGAGAAGCCTCTGGATCATCCAGACGCTTCCTTCTACTGATATTATCTAAGGTTTCTATCTGAATTTAGAGACTTTAGCCTGTTTAATTCCCTCTCTTCTGTGACTAATCAAAACTGTAATTTGATCTCTCAGCTGTCAGCCAGCTGCCTAGGCAGAGCAGCTAATTGGTAAACACAGGACTTTAACCCTATGTCTGCTTCCATGAAAGCAAAAAGTAGACACACTGCAGATTTATTGCAGGATTCGTATCAGCTGTAACATGTTACAGAGAGGGAGTTTTGAGTTCTGGTCCGCTTTAATCTTTTTGGTGGGAAATGTAATGCATCAATAATCTCGATATTTATGGCAATTTCTATGACAAAGGTGCCATTTTCCCTTTAACTGGGTACCCGGTGAAACCTGCACAATTCCTAGTCAGTTCATACCTCGTGCTGACACAGCTTTCTGTAAAGTGGATTGTATGGCTCTGTCAAATGAATAAAGTATAAGGGTGCCATAAACGAGTGCTTCTAAATGTACACTCAGTTTACAAGGGCATAAATGAGCGATTTGTGTATTCCAACCGCTAAATGATTGGTTACAGGTATTGCGTCATTGCTTATGAGGAGGTAACGCCTGCTAATTCCTTTTTTTTTTTTTTTTTTTTTTAAGGTGGCCATACATCAGGTGACTTGGTGGCTGATCGACCATCCGATTTGAAAATTGGTGCCGTCAAGAGCATGCCCGATCGACAATGCAACCAATTTCAGGGTGACATTGGTCACATGTAACAGTCGGGCATGCTGCAAGATGTAGGGCCGACATGCTCGATCGTGTGTGTGGCGGCAACGTTGTGTGGTATCGGGACAGGTGATGGAACCCCCGGTGATGTCCCCTGTAGTGTAAATATGCCCCCGTGCAGTATACTTTTCCTGCCAGTGTCTGGCTTTGTGCACATGGGTGCACCCCACGTGGTTGTCGGCATATACGTGGGCATGTGACATTACACAAGCGCTCACTTTACACCAGCAACCACGTGGGCCGCGTGTATGTAAGGAGGAGGATGGAGCCGGCGGCGGACACCAACATGTAAAGTACACTGCACAGGCCACTGGGGGACACATTTTACACTGGGGGGACAGCGCAGGAGGCAGCATCACTAGGCTGATTCCCGCAAGTTTTCATGCTGAAATTGATCGGGAATTGGCCTGCAGTGTGTGGGCAGCTGACAGATTTCTCTCTGATCAGATTTGAACGTATGGGAACCTTCATTTTTTCCCCCACTGTGTTGTAATGGGAGGAGTAAACCCAGCATCAGCGACGAGGCTAGTACATGTGCTGTAGCTTCACCCATTGCACAACCTTTTCTGACACTTTGATCCACACAGAGTGACACTGTGCTGCACTAGATCCGGCAACAGCGCCCCTAGCGGTAAGCCCAAATACGGCCATGTAATGTTTTTATTACATGGCGCAGCTTTCATATGTCGGACTATAACATAATTGTATGAGATCTCATAGGGTATCTACACCAGTATTTAAACAAGCATCATTCCCAACATACCATTAAATCTATAAATGTAAAGCTTGGTCTTTTAGCATGAAATCTCTCAGGAGCTGACCTTGTGACACTGCATCCACTGCCTCTGTGAACCCCCCCCCCCCCATAGTGTAAAATGTGCCCTGTGTAGTATACTATACCTGTCGGTGTCTGCCGCTGGCTCCGTCCGCATACACGCGCCCCACGTGGTTGCTGGCATAACGTGGGCACGTGTGATGTCCATATATACGCCGGTTACCATGTGGGGCGTGTGTACGTGGACAGAGCCAGCGGTGAACAGTGATGGGTAAAGTATACTGCACATTGCATGGGGCACATTTTACACTAGGGGGGGCATTGCTTGGGAGTTCAGTCGCTTTATTGCTTGTCCCAAAATCACATGCTGTTACTGCTCTGCACCTGACTGAGCCGGATCAGCTGATTTCAGCGTGCGGGTCTGAGAGCCGAGCACCGAAACTGGGTGCCCCATAGCAGCAATGCTATGCTGCTCGGGGCACGTATCGGTAATTCGAGGCTCTGGCGGCTGCCAGACCCCAAATTACATCTCTCCGATTTGCGAAAACTCGTAAGGGGGAATAGTATTTAACGCCGCCTCAGAGTGCAGCGGTGAGAGCCGTCATTCGGCTCTCCCCGAGCCGAACCGAGCGGCGCCGGGATAATATGCACCCCGAATGAGCATGTCGGCCCTACTTCTTGCAGCATGTCTGATCGATACATGTGACCAAGGCCTCGATTCATCAAGACTTATCGAATTGGTTAACGACAGTTCGGTAAAATACCGAATTCGTTAAGTTGATTTCAGGATTCATCAAATTTATCTACAGCTGTTAGCGCGCATTCAGTAAGAATTCGGTAATCATTCGTTAGTGATGGGTTAAAATGGAAGAAAGTGCAATTCATGAAAATGAAAGTGGGCGTGGTGAAATTGTGGGATTGTCCCAAGCCACTTCCAGAATCCTGGTCCAGGTGTTAAGCCCTATTCAGAATGTTGCTACGTAGTGTTCAAAGGACTGCCTTTTACCCACAATTCCATGGGAATCTTATGGCCTTGTGTTAAATTACCGCTGTAAAATGGAAATATCGACATGTTACCGAATTGTTATCGAATTCACACCAAATGCGGAAGAACCTTGATGAATACAACTAGAAATCGATAAACTTCGAATTCGGTAATTTAACTAACTGGAAAAAGTTATCTCAAAGACAATGATGAATCGAGGCCCAAGTCGCCTGATGTATGGCCACCTTTATCGTTACTCCATGCTCATGTGGAGGTGAAATCTGCAAGTCTTTGTAATAAGAAGGAAATATGTACTATATGGTGCTTTTCCAGTAAGTGGCCTTTGGGGTCTCTATTCTCGCTACCTAAATCCTGCTTGTTCTGGTTCCCCATAACTTATTTTAAAGAGATTTGACCAGCGCTGCACAATATTCTTTATGTCACTCCCACCACCAACACCACGTGGAGAGCGACTCACCGATTTTGTTGGACCACAGATTATAATGGTCTAATGCGCATGCGGGGCATTCAGGCTCCCCTCGCCTATACTGTACTCCGCCCTTGCTGCAGCCACCATCAATCGTTACGTTTTCCAAGCAAACGTCTCCAACATGTACTGATTTTCCTCAAAATAAAAGTATTGAACACTCTCATAGCGCAACACTGTATAAAATTACATATATTTATTCCTTTCTATGCACTTACAGATTCGCAGTAGGTTTGGCACATTGAGTTTTTCCCACGGGCTCTCCCCCGCTCAGCCTCCCGGTATGGCTGAATGGAATCCTCAATCCAATTCGTATGGGTCAGCTCTGGCCTCCCACCGTCTATCTGGAAGTGCGGAAGACGCCGTCTGCAGGTCCGCCCGATCGATTTCGTCACAGCACGTGACTCATCCTGAGCCACGTGCTGTGACGAAATCGATCGGGCGGACCTGCAGACGGCAAACCTACTGCGAATCTGTAAGTGCATAGAAAGGAATAAATATATGTAATTTTATACAGTGTTGCGCTATGAGAGTGTTCAATACTTTTATTTTGAGGAAAATCAGTACATGTTGGAGACGTTTGCTTGGAAAACGTAACGATTGATGGTGGCTGCAGCAAGGGCGGAGTACAGTATAGGCGAGGGGAGCCTGAATGCTCCGCATGCGCATTAGACCATTATAATCTGTGGTCCAACAAAATCGGTGAGTCGCTCTCCACGTGGTGTTGGTGGTGGGAGTGACATAAAGAATATTGTGCAGCGCTGGTCAAATCTCTTTAAAATACATGATTGAAAGGACATACTCGCCTAAATTGATTTCAGCGAAGCTTAAAAAAGTCAAAGAGCACTTGGACTTTTTTTAACTCATTGTTTAATACCAGGAGAGTGTTTGCATGATATTTAACTGGACTGGTAATATTTTGGTAATATTTTAGTAATATGAGGCAGATCCAAGTAACTGCCAGAATATTTTAAAGCTATTGTGGTATATGTATGATAATTTACTGACATTCCATAGGATTCGGATCCAGGTGATCCGTGGATATTTGAGCGCAAGGCTACGAACAGCATTTAGGCTGTAATTCCCCATAACTTATACCCACTGCTACAAGCTTAAAGAGAACCCCAGGGGCGGTTCTGGGGGGGGGGAGGGGCAGATGGAACAGAGGCATGTTCTTTGCCTCATAAAATGCCTCTGTGTCCACTCCCCACACCGCCGATCTCTGCCCCCCACACCGCCGCTCTATAGCCCCCTGAAATTAGCGACAATATTTGTCACTACTATTTCAAGGGTAAACGTGGGAGAGGGATTGCCTGTTCAAAATGTCCACCATGGGCGTTGCTGCAGGGTTTCCAGAGCTGCCATTGGGCAGCTATCTCTCCCCTGGCCGCACTCCCGTCTCCCTGCACACTGGGCGAGAATCTTTTCAGTGGCGTGACCCAGGAGTCGTGAAAGTGGGCCCCACAGGAGCAGTGGTTTTTGCGGCTAGGCAATCCCTCTCCCACATGTTTAATCTCACAGATAATCTCAGGAAGCTATGGGGGGGGGGGGGGGGGCAGAGAGCGATGGTGGGGGGCACAGAGGCATGTCATGAGGCAGAGAACATGCCTCTGTGTCCCATCTGCCCCCCAAGAAAATCGCCTCGGGTTCTCTTCTCTTCTTTTTTAAGAAACAATCTACTTACCTGGGGCTTCCTCCTGACCCTGGTGTGTGTCCCTTGCCGCAGCTCTGCTCTGTAGCAGCCGGCTGCTTCTGGGTCCTCCGCAGAACGCTCCAGGCCACGTGAGGATGCTTGCGCAGGCGCAGAAGATGCTAACCTGGCGAGGTCTGCACATGCAACGGAGGAGATCGCTGGACACCAGAGCTGCGACAAGGGACAAATAGGCTGCCAGGGGCTGGGGGAAGCCCCAGGTATGTAGCTCTTGGGGGGGGGGGGGGGGTTACACCCGTCCTTTAAAATCTGTCCTGAAGTGATGTATTATGGGTGTTGCTTCTTGTTTTTACAGTTATGAAACCTATGCATTCCTTCAGGTTTAGGAAGGCATCGTGACACCATACCTCCCAACTTTTTGAGATGAGAAAAGGGGACACTTAAAGCGCACCCAAACATTTTTTTTTTAATTCAAAATATTTTGTTGCACCACTCTGACAAATACAAAGATAAATAAACACTCCTTCAAGCCTATGAGCATTTCAGTGTATGCTTTTCACCCTTCTCTTTTCATAACTAGGGTTATACAGCTGGCAGCCATTACTCCTGAGCTTAGTAGGAGGTTTTAGATCATGGGTGTTTTTGTCATCAGCTACCCTCCCTCACAGGGCCATCGTCTATGTGAAATCTCACACAAGCTGAGATCACCTCCCCTGTGACATCATCAGTAGCAGCCTGTGTTTTGTTTTTTATCTCCACCAGTTTGCCGGACAAATCCCGGCAATATGAGAGGAAGGGAGGGGTTCCTCCAATAAATGTAAAATATTTTATATTTGTCATCATGCAGCTGAAAAAAGGCTGCTATTTATTATAATTTAGAAAATAGATTGTATTTCTGAAATCTTGTATTTTTAATTTGGGTCCACTTGAAGCCATGCCCTGCCACACCCCTTGTCACGCCCCTAGTCACGCATACCATAAAGATTTCATAAGAAAATTGTTTTATAATTCAAACGACACTGGTCCTTTCTATCCTGGTTCATTTTCCTTCATAGTAACATTTTAAAATTAGTAATATATCAATTTAAAGCATGGGAATAAAGTTTAGAGCCAATCAAACACATTTTTAGTATAGAAATATATATATATATATATATATATATATATATATATATATATATTTATATACTGTAGAAAGAGGGACAAAGTCCTGAAAGAGGGACAAATGAGGAAAGAGGGACAGGGCTCCCAAAAAGGGACTGTCCCTCCGAAAGAGGGACAGTTGGGAGCTATGTGACACCTTGTTCTGAGTTCCGCATTTGTAGGGGACACTGAACTGTGATGTATTTGCAGGCACACTAACAGAGAGCCCAGAATGAAGGGATGAACAGAAAACGCACAGAGAGAAGGGATGGGAATGTTCCCCTTAGCCAAGGGCTGTTGTGAGTTACCAGCTGTTTTCTGGCTGTCTCTTAGCAGCTTAGTATTTACATTTCAGCAGGGCGGGGCAGGAACAAAGACTTTCAGCAAATGCCCTGCGGGCTCATTAGTGCAAGGGGTGGGTGTTATTCTCTGTGTGTGTTTTTTTTTTTTTCCTAGGCATAATGTAAAACCCCATGTCAGTGCATTACAATGGATTATTCTCTGGCTGCCCCAGTCTGGGAGGGCTTTGAGCACATTTCACTGCTCACAGTAAACTGTGGTGATCCTAAATTTGAGATGATCAGACACAATTGTGATATTGCATTTTACAGCTCTGCAGGCTCTCATAGACTAGGTGTGTATCTACCACGGTGGAAGCTGGAAGGCTTTGCTAAGGCGTACTGCCCCTAGAAGTGGCGCTCCAGGAGTACCTGAAAAACTCGGGACGTGGGAAATCCCGGGCTGAGTAAGGTACTGTTCTGCCCATATGCATAGCCGAATAACACAGCTCCCCGGCCTTTTGGCTAGGGAGAGCGCGGAATTTTTATAATGCCGGCCGCAAGGTCGGGGCCAGCTTGCTGGCACCGGGGACTTGTCCCCTGGCGACTTCGGTCCCCGCCCCGGCTCCCTCTCAGGGGAGCCACCCGGACCATGTGGAATGCCACATGGCCAGGCCCTGTGGGTATCCACAGGGCAGGTCGGGGTCCTCCAATCCTTCGGGTGTCGGAGGACCCCATGTACCCCCTGCGCCGAAGGCAAAGGGGGAGGTTCCCTTCAGGGAACACCGGAAAGGACCCTGCTTTTGTGGGGCCTGGGGCTGCTCATGCATGTTTTTGTGGGGTGTTTATGCACTTCCACTTTTTCTGTGCATGGGCATAAAGCCTTGCTTACTCCGGGCTCCTGTTGTGCACAACAGGAGCCAAGAGAAAAAAAAAAGTGTGTATCTGGATGTACATAGGGGCCACTCACCACCATCATAGTACTTGAGTTACCATAGACTGGAACGCTTGGGCAGTAGAAATCTCACATGTGTATGAAAAGTTCAGCTTTGCCTCTTATGTCTCCCTATGCAAATATTACCATTTCTATCTCAATCCTGATTTATAGTGTAATTTTCGGCCATAAAATGAAAAATCTTTTTTTTATTTTTAGCTGGTAAATAAGTAATAACGATGCTAACCAGGCAATCCAAAAGTTTAAAATCACTCTTACTTTTCTGATCCATTAAACAACATTCCCTCGTTTACTGTCTCTTATTTGGTACATTTGCCACACAAAGGAAGTTGATGGGCATGCTGGGTTGTCTTTTTTTTTTTGCTTCTTTACTTTTTTTTCAGCCTGGTTGGCTGTAGAGATGGCCCGAACCTTTCGCCGGAGAACTTGTTCGCGCAAACTTAGCTGGTTCGAGTTTGCGGTGAACCGCGAACACTTAGCGAGTTTGACCCACCCCCTATACTACATCATTGGGCTAAACTTTGACCCTCTACATCACAGCAGACACATGGCAGCCAATCCGGCTTCACTCCCTCCTGGAGCCCCCCTTATAAAAGGCAGCAGCATTGGCCATGTTCTCGCTCAGTGTGCTGCTGTATTAATGAGAGAAGGGAGAGACATTGGAGAGATAGGGAAAGCGATAGTTAGGAGGTCTGTTAGCTTGCTCCTTGCTGATATTTGTTGATGAAAAGCACCCCAAAACAGCTCTTTTGAGAGCAGCTCTTTTGAGAGCTAATGTTCTTCTGGTGTGCGTGCGTGCGTGCCTGCCACTGACCCTGTATATACAGCCCTGTCTGTTGCAGCTGGCCCTTGCTAATTGCTGTACTGTGCCAGGCCTAGCACATTCAGTGCATACCTTTCACTGCCTCTGTGTGACTGCACTTTGTATTATACAATACCACCACCCCCATTCAGTGCATACCTTTTCCCTGCACCTGTGTGACTGCACAATTGTATTATAGCCAGGGCCGGATTTACCAATAGGCATTGTAGGCATGAGCCTACAGGCGCCATGTGCGCAGGGGCGGGTAGCAATGTGCATAGTTACATCTCCTTCCGAGTCCTGCCGGCTCCGCCCCCGCACTTATGGTTACAACACTGCCGCTAATGTCATTGCCCGCTCCCTGCTGCCTACAGCCAGAGGCTATCTGCTCTGCATTATCGCATGTGTCCCCAGCGCCTCATTCAAACAGCTATGTGGGGCGCTGCACCCTTCTGCTTCTGCAACCGCTGCAGTGCAGAGCGGGAGTCTCTGATGATATCTCTTACTGACTCCTCCTATCATCACCACGGAGAACACAGGAAGTGGCTGGGAGACGAAGCACTGGAGAGGGAGACTTGAACTTCCACTGCCTCTAAAATCCTCCCTCCGGTGTCAGCGGTCACGCCGGCCAGAAGCGTGAGAATGGCATCAGAGAGCGGAGTGAGTATCTCACTCCTGAAAAGTGTATATGGGGGAGTATGTCTTTCTCCTCGGCAGATCTCTTTAGTTTAGCTCTGTCCGATGGTATTTGACACTCGTGAGTATTGCGGGTCAAGGATGATGTTTCCCGTTGTCTGCCAGTGACAGGCTGTGAGATGGAGAATCTGTGCTGACCCCCCTGTCCTCACTGTTCATGTATCTGCATAGTGGTGTCCTCTGATCTCTGCCATGTGTGATTTATGGCAGCAAAACACCTCAAAATGGGCTTTTCATAAAACGTTAAAGAATTCTGACACAATAAATCCTAATATTTACATACAGGATGTTTTACTTTTCTGGCCATAGATATCCACTGCCAAATGCTATATCTGCCCAAATAACTACATCCAAGGAGCAGCACATTGTGTAATACCTGCTCTTATGGTATAGTAATTCTTAGGCAAGCCTATGTTTTGCAGAGCCAACCATATCTAGGACTATGAGAGGAAAAGGGAAGTTTGCTCTTTAATTATTTTCACAAATATCACCCCCTTGTAAATGCAGGAGGAAAGCGTACATTGGATCAACAGTGAGTGTTTCAGCGTGTGTGCGTCTGCATGTGTGTAAGTGTGTGTGTGTGTGTGTGTGTGTGTGTGTGTGTGTGTGTGTGTGTGTGTGTCTGTTAGCGCGTGTGTGCGTCTGTGTGCATCAGCATGTGTGCGTATGTGTGTGTCATTGTGTGTGTGTGTGTGTGTCAGTGTGTGTGTGTCAGCGTGTGTGTGTGTGTCAGTGTGTTTGTTTCTGCATATGTGTGTGTGCGTGTGTGTGTCAGTTGTGTGTGCGTATGTGTGTATGTGTCTGTCAGCATGTGTGCATTTGTGTGTGTGTGTTAGCGTGTGTGCGTCAATGTGTGTGTGTGTGTATGTGTGTGTCAGTATGCGTGTGTGTCTGCATATGTGTGTGTCAGCGTGTGTGTCAGCGTGTGTCGGTCTGTGTATGTGTGTGCGTCAGCATGTGTGTGTTTGTATTCAAAAGGCTAAAGAGCGTACATAGGAGTATGTGTAAGTTTATATTGAAGTAACAGCTGATGTATGTTTTTGTGTGTTTTAAAAATGCATGTTGAACTGCACTGCTGTTCAGATGGGTGAAGAGAGAAGTTGGACCAATCCAATGCCATTGCAACTGATTGATTGGGTTAGTTACTAAATTCAAATCACCTCACTAATCATCCATATTGCCTACCACCCCCTTCCTATCACTAGAATCTACCAATGGCTATATTCTACTTATTATTACCTTCCTGTGAGTAAAACCTATCACAATTTTTTTGGTAATATCTCCATCACCTTGTGTGTTTTTTTTTCTTAAGAATAGAGGGGGTTTGGGGTGCCCTGTGCTGAGGGGCGGAGCTTAGGGCATCAGAACTTCTGTGCCTATAGGCTCCGGTGCTGTAAATCCGGCCCTGATTATAGCAGCAGTCAGTGCATACCTTTTCCCTGCAACTGTGTGACTGCACAATTGTATTATAGCAGCAGTCAGTGCATACCCTTTCCCTGCACTTGTGTGACTGCACAATTGTATTATAGCAGCAGTCACTGCATACCTTTTCACTGCACCTGTGTAACTGCACATTGTATTATACCACCAGCAGTCAGGTCAAAAAAGTGTTCAGTACCTCAACTTTATCACAATGAATGAGGCATGGATCCCGGAGGGCTACTGCTTACCCGAAGACTAAGTCAGTCCCCACACACAGCATCTCTGCCTGCACGCCGTGTGACTGCCTGCCCCAAGACTAAAGGTGGAAAATGAAAGATCACAGACCAATTTTACCCCCTTCCATGTAGTATGAGAGCCATACCTACACAGTCTATTCTATGGAGCTGAACTCCACATCAGATAAAAATATTTGCAAGATGCTGGACACAAAGATGCTGTACACATGCAACAGATCAGTATCTGCAAAAGATCAATCCCTGCAAAAGATCCATTCCTGCAAAATGCATTCATAGTCTATGACATCTGCAGATCCTCATACACACCTTGTTGAATGGACATTCATCTGCAGATCAGACAATTATCTGCCGATCTGAAGATCCAACCTGGTGGATCTGATCCACAGATAATTGTCAGTGAAACAAGGTGTGTATGAGATCTGCAGATATCATAGACTATGAATGCAGTTTGCAGGAACGGATCTTTTGCAGGAACAGATCTTTTGCAGATACTGATCTGTTGAATGTGTACAGCATCTTTGTGTGCAGCATCTTGCAAAGATTTTTTTCTGATGTGGAGTTCAGCTCCATAGAATAGACTGTGTAGAGTATGGCTCTCATACTACATGAAAGGGGGTAAAATTGGTCTGTGATCTTTCATTTTCCAAAGACTTTTATCTGACGTGTGTACCCACCCTAAGTCAATCTCCACTCCCATATCTGCCTGCTGGACGCTGCTGCCTGTCTCTGTACTAAGTCAGTCCCCACACAGCATCTCTGCCTGCAGGCCGCATGACTGCCTTCTCCGCCACCACCAACAGGGTCCAGGACTCCAGGTGGATTCCTGAATTTTTCTGGCCGCTACCAAACATAATAAAAAAATTTCTGGTCTGTGTACATGCCTAATTTTTCTGGCTGCACTGCGGCTGCAACAACAAAACAAAAGGCATGTACATTTGTCAATTCCCCTTCGTGATCGTTACCTTGCCACGGTGAAGGGGTTTGCGTATCACAATGAAGCAATGACCTATATGAGTGTGTTTTGGAGGGAGGGAGGGGGGCACACCCAAGATAAGGTCATCGCTTTATTGTGGACAGAGCAATTTAGATCAGCTGGACAGTCTCACTTAATCTGTCATTGAGCTACCTCAGCCCAACCATATGGGCTTGAAAACCGCCATCGCCTGCACTCTCGCCATCGTGCGCACCAGTCCAGCATGGCCATCACTACACAAACAGCTGTTTGTGGTGCGTTACACAGTGAGTTTGGTCTGTCATTGTGAAGCAGCACACTACTTACACTAACTGCTGATCCATGTATACACACGCAAGATGTTTTCAAGCACTTTAGGCCTCCAATTTAGCAATGTAATGTGATTTCTGCCTTTTAGGGATTATAACTGTAACGATCGGCATAACACAGAGAGGGTCTGATTACCGGTGAACTGCAGTATCACCGAGAATACAGAATATACCCGATTATTGATGATCTGCAGTATCACCGATAATCAGATATATCTTCTAACCTCTGGACACCTGAGATAGCAAGTGAGTGTTAGGTGCAACAGTAATACGTTGAGTATTGCACAGAAGTATGTACAGTAATACGTTGAGTATTGCACAGAAGTATGTTCCTTCCGTTGGCCTAGACTCTCCCGGGGGAGGAGCTAGGCTGAGAGTAGGAAGGACAGAGTGTAAGTGACACCAGTGAGAGGGTGTCACTAACAGGTCTGGAGACTGCCTCTAACAGTAAGGTCAGTTCTCGAGGTCGGGCAAGCCAGGTCGTAAACACACAGACAGATAAGGTACAGATTCAGGAGACAGATACGGAATCCAATGCACAGGCAGGGTTTGGCAACGGAGTATCAGAATAGCAAGGTACAGAATCAGGAGGCGAATACAGAGTCCAGGAACGAGCAGAGTTTGGCAACAGGATATCAGAAATAGCAAGGTACAGAATCAGAGTTCAGAGGAATAGTCAGGCAGGCAGAAGGTCATAACAAATAATACAATTCGATATACCTAATGCTAAGGTGTGAGTTCCTTGATCATCAACACCTTTGGAAACTATGCTAGAACACAGATACAGACAAGGTCTGAGTGCTACCACGTAGTGATCGCAACGCCAGACACCAGAGAAATGACCAGCACCCAGTATATATACTATAGCGCTCTCCAGCGCCGCCCCTAAGTGCTGGACCAATGGAAGGTGGTGAAAATGTCAGCTGACCAGCTTGGACTAGCAGTCCCAGCCACACCAGACATGTTTTGCAATGTATCCGCTGATTCGGGCGCGGGAGCAGCCGCACTGCTCTCCAAGCAAGCGGCAGCTTCCCCGCGTCCAACCACAATGTCAGTAGTATTGCTATGCGTACAATCCGCCGCATCCAACGCGGACTCCACCGCTCTGCCCATGCGGCATGCGGCGGTTTCATCGCGTTGTGCCGATATGTTGGGCGCGGAAACAGCCGCCTCACTCTGAGCACTTGCGGTGGCCTCACAATAACCCTGCTGTGCGTCAAATCCATAATTTTTCTGGGACTTTTGGCGTGTATCCCACTCCTCCATGGCCCCCTCAAGGTGTTAGACCCCTTGAAACATCTTTTCCATCACTTTTGTGGCCAGAAACAGTGTTTGTAGTTTTTGAAGTTCACCTGCACATAGAAGTCTATTGCAGTTCGCAAACTTTTTCCGAAGTTCGAGTTCGAGGTTAGCAAACCGAAAATCGGAGGTTGGAGCCATCTCTAATTGGCTGAAGCCTCTTTCCCTCCTATTTTCCCCTCCCACACCTCTGTTCCTCTCTGATTAGCCAATATTTTGTCATGCTGAGACAATGCACTTTCTATTGCAGAGCTGGGTGGAAGTGCCTGACGACTGGGGGGAGGGTGGGCAATGCATACATAATCAGGCAGGGGAGAGTAAGGGAGAAAATGACAAATCAAACCGTGGCCAGTGCAATACATATGTTATGTAAGTAGAGCAAGTATTTATCTACTTATGTGTGTGTTTTTCCTGAAATAGAATGGCTGACAGTGACAACTTAAGTGTTAAGAAGGCACACCCCATCAACCCCCAATATTGTCAGGACGTAGTTGATTATTTAACACAGAACACCTTATCTTCCTCCAGCTTCCGCGCGGAAGCGTGACATATCTTCCTCCTCCTGCTCTGATTCTGGCACCCCACTTAACACTCCGTCGCCAGCCATCACCAAAGTGCCATCATCCCAGGGCTCAGCGGTGTGGAAATGTTTTTGTGTGTCTGCTTCAGATGAAACCAATGCCATCTGTACTCTGCCACCGAAAATTGAACCATGAAAAAGACTAAGACCCACGTAGGGACAACTAACTTACGAAGGCACATGATGAAAAAGCACAAACTACAATGAGATAACCACCTGAGGAAAAGCAGCACACAAAAGCAAAGCCACACACCGCAGTGGAAGATACCAGGCCGCAATTATTTCTCAAAAAAGGCGATACCCAAACTGTACCGTGATGTTGAAAGGCAAGTGGTGTCATCTCTGGCACACAGCGTTGGGTCACGGATCCCTGGTCTGCAAAGCACAGTCAGGCCTGCCCGAAGACTAAGTCAGTCCCCACGCTAGAGGCCTGCAGCGGGTCGGGTACCCGCGGGTAACCCGAAATGCGGGTCGGGTTCAGGTACCCGAATGGATTTTTGGTGCGGGTAGCGGTCTGCGGGTGCGGGTAGTGAGGAGGGGAAGCAGCACCAGGAGGGGCAGTTGGGACAGCGACAGGGAGGGGGGCCAGAACTCCCTCACCTGGGTCCCCTCCTTCAGCTCTCTCCCCCTCCAGAATAGCGGCGGCGCTGCGGGTCTGTGGGCGGAGGATTACTCACCTTCTAACTTCTGTTCCAAGCGCTGGCAGTGTCCCCTCGTCACAGGTCTCCGCCTTCAATGCCTCCCACTGTGCTTCCTGATTGGCGGAAGCACAGTGGGCGGCATTGAAGGCGGAGACTTGTGACGAGGGGACGCTGCCAGCGCTTGGAATGCGGAAGTTAGAAGGTGAGTAATCCTCCGCCCCGCAGCGCCGCCGCTATTCTGAAGGAGGGGACCCAGGTGAGAGAGGAGGGGGGGGCTCTGGCCCCGACTGGGGACAACTATGCTGGCTACACTGGGGGACAACTATGCTAGCTACACTGGGGGACAACTATGCTGGCTACACTGGGGACAACTATGCAAATGTGCACTTTAGAAGACATTTTTTTAAAAAGCGGGTCGCGGTGTGGGTAGCAGTTCTGCTGGTCGGGTTGCGGGTATCAAACTCACCAAAAAGCGGGTCGGGTGCGGGTATGAAAAAGTGGACCCGCGCTGGCCTCTACCCCACACACAGCATCTCTGCCTGCACGCCGTGTGACTGCCTGCTTCAAGACTAAGTCGTTCCCCACACAGCATCTCTGCCTGCAGGCTGCTTGACTGCCTTCCCCACCACCAACAACAGGGTCCAAGACTCTAGGTGTATTCCTGCATTTTTACGGCCGCTGCTATAATAATTTTTCTGGTTGCACTGCGGCTGCAACAACAAAACAAAAGACGTACATGTGTCAATTCCCCTTCGTGATCGTTACCTTGCCGCTGTGAAGGGGATTGAGTATCACAATGAAGCAATGACCGGCTATATGAGTGTGTTGGGGGCACACCTGACCCAAGAAGATCAGGTCATTGCTTCATTGTGGACAGACCTAATTTGATCAGCTGGACATTCTGTCACTGTTTTTCTGTCATTCAGCTACCTCAGTCCGACCATATGGGCTTGAAAACCACCATCGCCTGCACTCACTATGGTGCGCACCAGTCCAGCACGGCCATCACTACACAAACAGCTGTTTGCAGTGAGTTACACAGTGAGTTTGGTCTGTCAGTGTAAAGCAGTACACTAATTACACTCCATGATCCATGTATACATGCAAGATAATTTCAAGCACTTTAGGCCTCCAATTTAGGAATGCAAAGTGATTTCTGCCCTTTAGGGATTATAACCCTGCTGTGCATCAAATCCGTAATTTTCCTTGGGACTTTTGGCGTGTATCCCACTCCAACATGCCCCCCTCCAGGTGTTTGATACCTTGAAACATCTTTTCCATCACTTTTGTGGCCAGAATTAACGTTTGTAGTTTTCAAAGTTAGACTGCCCATTGAAGTCTATTGCGGTTAGCAATGATTCGCCGCTTCGCAAACTTTTTTGCGAGTTCGCCTTTTCGGTTCGCGAACCAAAATCTGCGGGTTTGCGACATCTCTAGTGTTGGACTCTAATCGGCTAATTAATCCAAAATCCATGTAAAGAGTTCCTATTTCATATATTAGTTTCACCTTTTAAGTTGAATTACTGAAATAAATGGACTTTTGCACAATGTTCACATTTTTCGAGTTTCACCTGTATAATTACAAGTCCTTCTGTAATTGATCACCTTTTAAAGTGTACCTAAAGCCGGGGGGAAAAATGAGATTAACTCACCTGGGGCTTCCCTTAGCCCCCTGCAGCCGATCGGTGCCCTCGCAGCCCCGCTCTGACGCTCCAGGACCCGCCGGCGAGCACTTCCGGTTTGGCCGTCACCGGCCCACAGGCATGGGAACGCGAGTGATTGTTCGCGTTCCCAGCCTGTATATTGCCCCCTATGCTGCTATTGCGGCCTCCTGCAGGGGGCTGAGGGAAGCCCCAGGTGAGTTAATCTCATTTTTTCCCCCCGGCTTTAGGTTCACTTTAAGGCGGTAAGAAAGTCTGGTCTAAAACATTAAACACAATGTAAAACTACAGTGGTTTGCAAAAGTATTCGGCCCCCTTGAAGTTTTCCACATTTTGTCACATTACTGCCACAAACATGAATCAATTTCATTGGAATTCCACGTGAAAGACCAATACAAAGTGGTGTACACGTGAGAAGTGGAACGGAAATCATACGATTTAAAACATTTTTTACAAATAAATAACTGCAAAGTGGGGTGTGCGTAATTATTCAGCTCTCCTGAGTCAATACTTTGTAGAACCACCTTTTGCTGCAATTACAGCTGCCAGTCTTTTAGGGTATGTCTCTACCAGCTTTGCACATCTAGAGACTGAAATCCTTGCCCATTCTTCTGTGCAAAACAGCTCCAGCTCAGTCAGATTAGATGGACAGAAGAATTAAGAAACTCCAGTTGTTATCTATGCAAAAGAACCACTGAGCTTGTCTCAGAGAGCTCGGTCTTCTGAAGCTTATTATCTCAATGGTCAGTCATTGTATTGTTTTTTTCTTCTGCAGAGGACAGGTCAATAGTTCACTTGCCTACTCTGTAAAATCATTTAGAATGCTGAGTAGTAGGGGCGGAGCTAGACATGGAAGAGTGAGGACGTGAGTTGCGGGAGCTCCTCCGTCCGACCGGCTTAATATAAGCTTAAGAAAAAAGATAACCCTCCGCAATTTACCTAAATAGAATGTCCAGAAGATCTAAAGCCTGCAAAGGACAAGAAACACCGAGAAAGGCGACCCAACAACAGGTTACGAGATATCTGAAACGGAACGAGTTGACCCAGACGCCAACTAAGATTAGATGGACAGCGTATGTGAACAGCAGTTTTCAGATCTTGCCACAGATTCTCGATTGGATTTAGATCTGGACTTTGACTGGGCCATTCTAACACGGATATGTTTTGTTTTAAACCATTCCATTGTTGCCCTGGCTTTATGTTTAGGGTCGTTGTCCTTCTGGAAGGTGAACCTCCGCCCCAGTCTCAAGTCTTTTGCAGATTCCAAGAGGTTTTCTTCCAAGATTGCCCTGTATTTTGCTCCATCCATCTTCTCATCAACTCTGACCAGCTTCCCTGTCCCTGCTGAAGAGATGCAACCCCCGAGCATGATGCTGCGACCACCATATTTGACAGTGGGGATGGTGTGTTCAGAGTGATGTGCAGTGTTAGTTTTCTGCCACACATAGCGTTTTGCATTTTGGCCAAAAAGTTTTATTTTGGTCTCATCTGACCAGAGCACCTTCTTTCACATGTTTGCTGTGTCCCCCACATGGCTTGTGGCAAACTGCAAACAGGACTTTTTATGCTTTTCTGTTAACAATGGCTTTCTTCTTGCCGCTCTTCCATAAAGGCCAACTTTGTGCAGTGCACGACTAGTTGTCCTATGGACAGATTCCCCCACCTGAGATGTAGATCTCTGCAGCTCGTCCAGAGTCACCATGGGCCTATTGACTGCATTTCTGATCAGCCCTCTCCTAGTTCGGCCTGTGAGTTTAGGTGGACGGCCTTGTCTTGGTAGGTTTACAGTTGTGCCATACTCCTTCCATTTCTGAATGATCGCTTTAACAGTGCTCCGTGGGATGTTCAAGGCTTTGGAAATCTTTTTGTAGCCTAAGCCTGCTTTAAATTTCTCAATAACTTTATCCCTGACCTGTCTGGTGTGTTCTTTGGATTTCATGGTGTTGTTGCTCCTAATATTCTCTTAGACAACCTCTGAGGCCATCACAGAGCAGCTGTATTTGTACTGACATTAGATGACACGCAGGTGCACTCTATTTAGTCATTAGCACTCATCAGGCAATGTCTATGGGCAACTGACTGCACTCAGACCAAAGGGGGCTGAATAATTACGCACACCCCACTTTGCAGTTATTTATTTGTAAAAAATGTTTGGAATCATGTATGATTTTCGTTCCACTTCTCACGTGTACACCACTTTGTATTAGTCTTTCACGTGGAATTCCAATAAAATTGATTCATGTTTGTGGCAGTTATATGACAAAATGTGGAAAATTTCAAGGGGGTCGAATACTTTTGCAAACCACTGTAATTGGAAAAAAAGATATGATTGGTGTTACTGGAAGGGTTAATAATTCAAACTACTACTTCACTCAGAAGCTAATTAATAAGATTGCCTTGACAAAATGATCATATTGTATCGAGGGAGGAAGCAGACAACTGTCTCTGCTTTATTCGCTCAGCAGTTACTTAATTACAAGATAATCTAATAACATTGGCAGTTAGGGCTGATTCACACTGCAAGAGCTTTTTAAGGGCTCGTTCACACTAGAGGCAGCTTACACTATGCTTTCCAATGAGATAGTTCTCATTGGGGCATTCTGTTTGCTTGCCGCTGACAAAAGTGCTGCATGTACCATTTTCAGGGCGATTTGCCCTGATTGGAAGATATAGGGAAAATCGCAAAGCGCTTGAAAAAACGATTTGTGTAGCGATTTCTCCAGCGCTTTAATGAATAAATACATTGTATTTAGTATTCCTGGGGGCAAAGGAATCACTTCCTGACTGACGTCAGGAAGTGATTTAAATAATTGCTCTGCTAAAGCGCTTACAAAAGCACTTATAACACGCAGAGCAATTTAAAGAAGAAAGTCGCCCAGCGCGGGTGCGACCGTGAGCGGAACGCAATGTGTACGAGACCTAAGTGCTAGTGATTTTAAAAACTCTTGCTAATGCAATGCTATGGGGGATTTTTACAAAATCACATCGCTCCAGTGAGAACACACACATAGGATAACATTAGCAAGAGCTTCTAAAATCACAAATCGCTCAGAAAAGCTCTTGTACTTGTGATTACAATGTCAGGAACCGGCCCCACGGCAAGCCTGCATAGACGGTTCCGGACTGGGGATTGGATTTAATCGCAAGGGGAGCGCTTTCAAAAGCGCTAGCGTTTGAACGTTTTGCCGAAATCGCCGGCAAAACGCTCAAGTGTGAATGGGCCCTTAGGCCTTGTTCATATTATATATCTCAAGTGCTGAGCGATTTATACTGTGATTTTCTTAAAGAGCTTTTCCCTGCGATTTGCGCTCAGAAAAGCGGAAAATTGTACATGTAGTGCACTTAAATGTGTACACTGTCATAGGAAATCATTACACAAGCGCTTTTAGGGCGATTTGCAAAATCGGCAGCGCTTAAAAATATGGCCCTTACTGGACAAATTATCAGTACGCCCCGGACCATAGGGAAAACTGCAGAGGATCCACATGGCGCAGAAGGACGGTGAGGAACCTATCAGCCTGGAGGGGGTTTTAGGAAGTCCCAGGTATGTATAGATTTTTCCTTTTGCCCTATCTCATGTTTACTTTAAGGTTGCAGCTGATATAACTTCTTTTAGGAAAGTTCCTGGAAATCACAGCACCCAAAGGCATTAGGTGGGGGACCTAGGGTTGACACTTATGAGGGAAGGGGGGGGGGGGGATTGGGCAATAGGTGGGAAGGGTTATTTTAAGGCACTTACTGGGGGGGGGGGGGGTGTTTAGGGGGGTGCGGTATCTACATCGGGCAATTCAACTGAGAATGTGTGCTGGGTAGTGCATAGTAAAATGTCAGTAATCCAGATGACCAATTATTTTACTACTAGCAACACCACCTGATGCCGCAATGCATACGCATGAAATTGTTAGAAGCGATATGACCATAGCAGCCTTATGAAGTATATTAGCCTCATAGAGAACAATGGAGATTACAATATCCCAGCAGGCTAGAGCTGTTATGCCTGGTACACACCATACAATTTCCTGTCCGACAGACTGGTCAAATCTATTATATTTTGGACAGGCTGATTTCTGATCGGTTTACTGATTGATTTTGCATCGAAGTGATTTGAAAATTGATCTGTAAAACGATCGGAAATCAGATCAAACCTGTTTGAATTAATCGATTTGAACCATCTATCTGACAGGAAATTGCATGGTGTATCCCAGGCATAAAGCGCCACAAAATGCCAGGATATGTCGCAATAAAAGAATACCCCTCGTTATAACAGTTCTTGCGATTAATCTTTGAACACTTTGTTTCTCTGAATTACAACATGCTTTGAAATACTGCAAAGAATAGTGTTTTTGCAATTCAATACACTGTGTATCCTGGTGTGAGTTTGAATGGATTTTCTGACTGAGGTAAACCTTCCCCTGCTATGTGCACAATGATAACAAGGTAGTGGGGAGTTCCTATTGTCTTTGAGTGTGATTAAGCCTGGTACACACAGATCAAATACTATGAGCAGATTATGTATGTAATCCCTCATACTACATGAAGGTAGTAAAACTGGTCAGTGAAACTGGTCAGTGATTGGACAATCATAATTGAAAGTGTGTACCAGGCTTATGCTGGGAATACACTGTTCGATTCTGGCGCTCGATTCAGAATGGAGCCGTGTATTCCCAGCATTACATCCACAGTGTAAGTGATTACTAACATATAGGGTGCTTACACACATCCAAATTTGACTTGGGCAATTTGACTATTATCATGTATTATGAGAGCTTGCCTACACATTGGACTCTATTTACAAAACTTCTCATAAATGACTTACCGTATTTGGCGCCGTATAAGACGCACTTTTTCTCCCCAAAAAGTGGGGAGAAAAAGTCCCTGCATCTTATACGGCAAAGGCAGGGAATCCCCGACTTACGAATGCCCGCCGATACGAACCGCCGACCCGCCGCCATCGGGGATTCCCTGCCTTTGTCCCCGCTGTGCCTGGCTTCCCCCCTGATGTGTCTCCTGCCTCCCCCTTGTGTCTCTGTGGCCCCCCCCCCCCGTGCGAGCAGTGGCAACAGCTTATCTCCTCCACCTTGCACGCGCCGATTGAAGACATCCGGCTTCTCCGTGCGGCTTCCTCTAGTGCCGGGCTTCTAATGACGCGTCATTGATGATGCGTCATTAGATGCCCGACACTAGAGGAAGCCGCACGGAGAAGCCGGATGTCTTCATTCGCCGCGGGCAGGATGGAGAAGGTAAGCTGCTGCTGCCGCTGTTTGCACTGGGGGGGCACAGAGACACAAGGGGGAGGGAGGAGACGCGCAGGCAGGGACACGAGCCAGGCACAGCGGGGACACGGGGGCTGCCAAACGGACAAAGGGGGCTGCCAGGAGGACACAGGGGGCTGCCAGGAGGACATGGGGCTGCCAGGAGGACACAGGGGGCTGCCAGGAGGACACAGGGGGCTGCCAGGAGGACACAGGGGGCAGACAAGAAGAAACAGGGGGCTTACAGGAGGACACAGGGGTCTGACAGGAGGACACGGGGCTGACAGGAGGACACAGGGGGCTGACAGGAGGACACAGGGGGCTGACAGGAACACACAGGGGCAGACAGGAACACACAGGGGCAGACAGGAACACACAGGGGCAGACAGGAACACACAGGGGCAGACAGGAGGACACAGGGATCTAACAGGAGGACACGGGGGAGTCCAGGACATGGAAGGACAAGGGGGTCACACCAGAGGACACAGGGAGAAGACATGGGGCATACAGGGGGAGACATGGGGCATACAGGAGGACACATGGGGACACATGAGGAACATAGGAGGACACCATTTGGGTGAGGACATGTACAAGATGCTCCTGATATATAGACGCTCCAGACCAGGTTTCGATTATTTTTTTCCCTGATTTTTGCCCTCTAAACCTGGGTGCGTCTTATATGCCGGAGCGTCTTATACGGCGCGAAATTTGGTATTTATCACCTAGTTGATAAAATTAACCTTCAGCACATTTACAAGCAAAATAATCACTCAGGTCCTGCTCACTATGGCGATTAGCGAGCGATTCCCGCTAATCGCCGAAGCGCTAGCGGTTTTTACAGTGCTAGTGCTATTCTAACCCTATGGCAATGATCTCACTGCCGGGATTGGCGCCGATAGTGGGCGATTAGTGCCAATTGCAAAACGTGTTACCTGCTGAATTGTGCCGTGATTCTGGAGCGATCGCGGTATAGTGCTTAATGTGAATGGGAACCGCATTAAAAAAAAATGAGATAGATACTTACTCAAGGAGCGGGAAGGCTCTGGGTCCCCTCGTTCCAGTGCTGGCTCGAACGGTAGCAGTATTTGACTAATTTAGTCAAATACTGCTTTACCCGCCCAAAGGAAGCTTCAGAAGTCTTCAGGGAACCCGAGTGCTCCTGAAGAAGGGCGGCCCTGTACTGCACCTGCACAAGCACGCTCTCCTGCACGCTCACGTGTGTGCAGTATGGAGCTGCACGTCTTCGGGAGGACACGGCTCCAGAAGACTTCCAAATACCCTTTCAGCGGGGGATTGAAACGGGGGGGGGGGGGGAGCCAGCACAGGATAGAGAGCACCGAGAGAGGAGACGGAAGGCTCTATATGACCCAGAGCCTTCCCTTTCCTCAGGTGGGATTTGCTTCATTTTTTTTAAAATTCACTTTAATAAAGCGCTGATCGCGATCGCTCTGAATCGCAAAGGTGTACAGCTAATCGCAGCAAAATCGCTTGCGCAAAATGCTTTGCACTTTTAAGTGTGAACGGGCCCTTAAAGTAAGTTGTTCCTGGTTAAATTAATTTATTATATAATACTGTAAGTATTATATTATATTTTTTTCTCTTTGGAGGCTTAAAAATGTAACATAGATAAGGTGAAAAACAGAGGAAAACAGGTGAAAAAGCTTTGCGAGTCATGCCCAATCTGTTTACAGTGTTCAAAATCTGTTAGCCCTCATAAAACATGGAAGTTCTAAAATTGGCTAATCAAAATTGGATGTGTGTGCACCCTAAGGCACTGTACACAATGATTAGTTGGGTTTCCTGTGACAGCTGGAATGCAACGTTAGAGAAAGGGCGCCTCACGTTACCCACGTGATGTCCTCCGTCAGGTACAGTGAAGCACACAGTTCAATAAAAAGTATGCTTCACTTGCAACCTTTACTGCGTGTATGGTTGCGGTAACTGCATGCAGTGCATTACCAAGCCCCGCACCGGTATACGCCAATGCTCCCGTCGCTCTGTGAACATTGCAATAGGTGGTGCACTGCAGTGCGGCAAGTCATGTTACTAAGCGGCCGTAATGCCTCACAGCAACGCTTCGCTGTGAACGAGGCCTTCAACCTGGTACACACCTCCATGTAGTATGAAGGTCAACAGATTTTAAATAATATGAGCAGATTGTGTAGGTGAACTCTCATAATACATGGAGGTGGTAAAATCGGTCAGTGATTGGCCAATCAAAGTTAAAGGTGTGTACCAGGCTTTATTGCCCCTTAACCATTTCAGCCCGCTGGGATTTTTCATCTTATGCATCAGAGCAATTTTCACCTCCCATTCATTCGCTAATAACTTTATCACTACTTATCACAAGTTATTGATCTATTTCTTGTTTTTTCCGCCACTAATTAGGGTTTCTTTGGGTGGTACATTTTGTTAAGAATTATTTTTTCATAAATGCATTTTAACAGGATTAATAAGAAAAAAATGGAAACAATTCATTATTTCTCAGTTTTCAGCCAATATAGCTTTAAAATAATCCACACTACCATAATTAAAACCCATGTATTTTATTTGCCCGTTTGTCTCGTTTATGACACCATTTAAATTTTGTCCCTATCACAATGTATGTAATATTTTATTTGGAAATAAAGGTGCATTTTTTTAATTTTATGTCCATCACCATTTACAAGCTTATAATTTTAAAAATGTTCGTAGTATACCCCTTCACATGCATATTTAAAAAGTTCAGACCCTTAGGTTACTATTTGTCTTTTGTTTTTTTTATTGTAATTTTTTTTTTCCATTAAAAATTTTATTTGGGAAATATTTTGGTGTGGGAAATAAACAGTTAATTTTTAATGTTATTATATGTGTAAATTGTAATGTAAAAAATATGTAGATGTAGTTTTACTATTTGGCCACAAGATGGCCATCTTGAGTTTTTTTTCCCTCCTTGTGCTTCTCGCTAAGCTGAAGCACAAGGGGGATGCGGAAATTTTTACGTGCAGAAAGACTGAAGCCTCTTGTAAGAGCGCTTCGGTTTTTCTGCTGGGGACACGGATAGGTGATCGGGAACCATGTTCCCGTTCACTGATCCCAGGGCTACCAGGGGACACCACGGGAGCAAGCCCGCAATCGCACGTGGGAGCGCGCCGAAGCGCGGCACCGCAGCAGAGCAGCTGTCCGGGAGCAGGGTGAGCCATTCTTCAGCTTTGCTCTGCACCCAAATTTCCAGGCACCATTTTTGCATGTATGCCACTATCTAATCCCTACCATGAAGGAGACCAGTTAATAACT
This sequence comes from Hyperolius riggenbachi, assembly GCF_040937935.1. NCBI lineage: Eukaryota > Metazoa > Chordata > Amphibia > Anura > Hyperoliidae > Hyperolius > Hyperolius riggenbachi. The sequence goes on along the minus strand of NC_090653.1, from coordinate 244,356,502 downwards.
GTACCCAGAGGAAGGACAGGCAAGCACAGGTTGGGCATACAAATGCCATGCAGCTGACTTTCAATAGCCATTCCTGTGACCTGCTCCAAATTAAGGCCACAGAAAGGAAGAATTTAGATCAGAGGGAAGGAGAGATGACACTCCTACAGATATTTATGCTTCAACATTTCACAATATTATCAAAACAAGTGATAAGATAGTCTGAGCATGAAAAGCAGTAATTCCCTCTTTCTGTGACTGGGGAATAGACTTACCTACTTTGGTTCGGTTTTGACGGGAGATTTCACTTCCATCATTGTCCTCAATGCATTCCACTTTAAGAAGAAAGCAAAAGTACAATTTGTGAAGCACGAAGGGTGGTAAAATAAAATCTCATCATTTTCAAATAGTACTACCACCTACCCGATGCATGAACAATGCCAAGGTTTTTTAAAGAAAAAAAGTTAAAAGGAACTTGAAGTGAGAAGAATACGGAGGCTGCCATCTTCATTCCCGTATAAACAATGCCAGCTGCATGGCTGTCATGCTGAGCTTTTGGCCTTAGTTTAGTACTTTGGCTGCTGGGGAAAAACGCTGGCAGAAGCATATGGGTCTCCCCATTAGATTGCAACAGACCAATGGGAATCATCCTTCCACCAGTGCGGATTCTCATTGGTCACCCACTCAGTGAGCCAATGAGAAACCTCCCTAGGTATAAAGGATTCAAATTGGTCTGTTGCAAACCAAAGGGGAGCCCCATGCTTCTGTTGGGACTCTGATCTGTATACCTGTTCTTCTCCTTTGCAGTGCATCGCGGGGCAGTGGCAGCACTGGCGGTGGACCCGAGGTGACCGAAGACAGGTGAATAAATTAGCGAAACCTATATGGCGACCACCTACACTGTCTGTTCTCATAGGCTTCCATAATCTCCATATGCTATCCTATCCAGAATGATCACCTCCTGCACAAACTTACGTTCTGCTTGTCAAGATGGGATGAACAGAGCCACAACAACCGGACCTATGTGAATCCTATTGCTTTGTTTGACGATCTGTTCCTCTCCGATAAGCAGAAGGTTCTCATGGCCAGTGTGAACCCAGCCTTAGAGGCAGAGCATCAGCATAAATATCGGGCAGTTGGCATTAATTAAGAATTAAGATGGTGGCCTCCATATTCCTCTGACTTCAGGACCCCTTTCTGAGAAGCTAAATCTCACATTCATGCCTACTGCTGGGCTCTCATCTCTATACTAGACCAACGGTGAAGATCCTGTGCTGTCTGGATGGATGGCTGGTGGTCTAAGCAAAACCGCATTCCTGTAAGTCTTTGGTGTAGGGGAAGAAGCCCAGCAGTCCAGGCCATGCCAACACACATAGGGTACGTACAGCAAGAAGAAACACTGTATCCAGAGCAGGAGATGGCGTCTAGCGGAAGTCATGTGACCACAGGCCAAACCCTGTTAAAATGGTGTTCTTAAAGTATATAGTGATTAGATAGAGGGGTGGTAGCTTAGCTAACTGTCCCTCTTTCGGAGGCACTGTCCTTCTTTCTTTCTCATTGTCCCTCTTTCAGGACTCATGTACATAATATATGTATTTTATTTTACTCTAAACTTTATCCCCATTATTTCAATTGATACTGTATATTCTTATTTTCAAATGTAATAACGAAGGAAAACAAATGATAATAGAGAGGGCCAGTGTGGTTTGAATGATACAACTACATCTTTTGATTCTGAATTCTTTGTGTTATACATGGCGAGGGTTGTGGTGGGGGCGTGGTTAGAGATCTGGCAGGGGCGTGTGTTAAAGTGTCCCTCTTTCTCATCTAAAAATTGTGAGGTACGGTGGTAGTTTATTGTTATTATTACTGTTACTATTATTATTTATTATGTCTTGAAGATCACATTCAACTGTGAAACATGCCCTTTAGTCATAACATCTAGAAGTAGGTCATGTACCCCGTTGTTCTTTTTTTAATAGTGTCTGAGTTTCCTAATTTTACTTCAATAAATGCTTTTTTATGCAGTAGTCTGGTGGCAATACCTAGTTTCACCTTTAGATGTCACTCCAGACTAAATGTGAAATTAATGTGGCAGGAGCAATACAAAGGCTGTGAAAGAAGGGATAAAGTTTCCCATGAGTCACTGAATTTCACAGAATACAGAATGGCCAGTATTGCAATCAATCATTTCCATCTGATCTGCTCCTAATCTAGAAGGAGATCAGTTTTGAGCTTGGAATTGATTGCTGGTGTTTGATAGGCTGTGTACCATACGATCTGAAGAAAAAATGTCATGGTGTGTACCAGGCCTAAGTGACATGATTATGTACTCTGTAAAGTGGTGTGAAAAACACCAACGCTTTATACATAATAATGTTATAGTAGGGACTTTACACTATGACTATGGTCACAGTCTACTGTCCGTGGTCGGGAGCATTGTGGGAATGTGCAGGCCGGGGGCACGACTGCAGGCTGCACGGCCACGTGCTCGCGCATGTGTAGTGGCCACGGAGGGGACCCCGGGAGACTGGCTTGGAACAGGGCTGTGGCAAGGGACAAATAGGCTTTCGGGGGCCCCAGGTAATTAAATATGATTTTTATTACTTTCCCGGATGTTGCCTGGCTATTCTGCTGATCCTCTGCCTTTAAAAAACGTTAAAAGATATAAACCTTAAAATCACATGCCATGGGTGAACATTTGCCACCTAATAGCACACAGCGGGCCCAACCAATTCACTTTTCCCTCTGGGTTATATTTTTACACCTTGTCAATAAAATGACTTCTACGGACAACTGTAGTGAGAGGGATATGGAGGCTGCCGTATTTATTTCCTTTAAAGCAATACCATTGCCTGGCTGTCCTGCTGATCCTCCGCCTCTAGTACTTTTAGGGCCCATTCACACTTGAGCGTTTTGCCGGCGTTTTCAGCAAAATGCTCAAACACTAGCGCTTTTGAAAGCGCTAGTATAATGAAACCCTATGGGCCCGTTCTTACTTGTGAGATTTGCGCTAATCGCTGCAAATCGCCCAAAATCGCTAAACGCAAACGCGTTGCCTGCACCATTTGAAGGCGATTTCCCGGTGTTCGCGTTTCAGTGCTATAGAAGCGCTAAACGCGATCGTGGAAAAATCACCGCAGTGTTCAGTGATTTTTCCGCTGAAAAATCACTCACACATACCGTTGGCGGTAAGCGCTGGCGTTTTGCGCTTTCAAGTGTGAATGTGCCCTCAGCCACAGACTCTGAACAAGCATGCAGCAGATCAGATGTTTCTGGCATTATTGTCAGACAAGATTAGCTGCATGCTTGTTTCTGGTGTGATTCAGACACTACTGCAGCCAAATAGATCAGCAGGACTGCCAGTCAACTGGTATTGTTTAAAGGAAATTAAATATGGCAGCCTCTATATACTTCTCATTACAATTATCCTTTAAGCCTCCAGCAAGCAAGAAAATACCCAAATTACCAGCAGTTTTGACAGTACTCGTGCACCTACGTTTTGGTACTTTTTCAAATGCAGAGTGCTAAAAAGTTACTAAGATAAAAAAAATATCTCCTAGGAGAAAAAACTTAGGAGACAAAGTGAATTGAATAAGGGCCAGTGGCCCATATACATTTAAAGGACAACTGTAGTGAGAAGAATATGGAGGCTGCCATATTTATTTTCTCTGAAACAATACCAGTTGCCTGGCAGCTGTGCTGGTCTGTTTGGCTGCAGAAGTGTCTGAATAACACCAGGAACAAGTATGTAGGTTATCTTGTCAGATTTGACAATAATGTCAGAAACCTCTGATCTGCTGCATGCTTGTTCAGGGTCTATGGCTAAAACTATTAAAGGATACTCGATGTGACATGATGAGATAGATGTGTGTATGTACAGTGCCAAGCACACAAATGACTATACTGTGCTCCTTTTTTTTCTTTCTTTGCCTGAAAGAGTTAAAAATCAAGTATGCAAGTGACAGTTTCTGTCTGGGTCGGACTATAGCACAACCCTCACTGATGAGGAATTATAGTCATAAAACACTTTCCTAGTAAAAAAAAAAGGCTTCTGAGAGCAGAGATAAAAAGAGCGCTGCGTAATATGTCAGCGCTATATAAATACTTAAATTAAGAGTCAATAGTTCATAGATTTGAGCTCTGGCATACTTCAATGAATGTGTCATTGAGCAGAGACAATGAAACGGTAAAATCTTTCAAAAAAAAAAAAAAAATTAAATATAAAATAAAACAGTGGGATATCTAAAAAAGTCATTTTTAGGAGAAAGAGGATAGATACGCGGCGCGGGTCACATGGTGTACGTGATGTCATCGGGTCTCTACTGCGCAGGCGCAGAACTACTGCACCTGCGCAGTAGAGACCCGATGACATCACGTACACCACATGACCCGCGCCGTGGAGCGCACATGAAGCCGACCTGGAGAGGTCGGCTTCTTCACCGCTGGACACCGGGAGATGCAGGAGCTGCTACGAGGGCACAGATCAACTGCCAGGAGCTGGAAGAAGCCCCAGGTAAGTGCAGTTTGTTTTATATTTCCAGCGCGGATCTTCCCTTTAAGCTCTGGCATACTTCAATGAAGGCATCATTGAGCAGAGACAATGAAACTGAAAAACTAGACTTGAATATAAAATAAAACTGGGATATCTAAAACCAAGTCATTTTTTAGGAGAAGGAGGATGGATACAATTGCTTTTCTCATCAGTTTATTTTCACCTTGGATGTCCTTTAAGAGAACTATTTTGTGCTTGTATTTCTCTCTCTTTAATTACCTCCTGTTACCCTGACAATCAGCATTCTCCATGCCAGTAAAGGGCTATCAATGCTCTCATGAATAGTGATGAGCAGTCATACCTGCCCAGATGATGGCATTTACATGGCAGGCACATGAAATGTGGATACAGAAGGAAGGATCATGGAAAGCCTAGCTCCATGCTCCGCGCATTAAGTCTGCATTGTACTGACCCCACACACCAGGGGGAACAGCTCATTCACTCAATGCTTTATCCCTACGAAACTTCGCAGTCGCTTCTCCAGGGCGGAGAGCTCTTTTACCTTTCAATGCGGATCACTATTCGCCTATACACTAAGCAGGCAAGGAATGTGTAAGCTGAACTGGCCACAATGCAATCAGGTGTTTCCAATGGATGCAATCTGTATAGAACTGCCCTCCAGTGTAAAAGCCTGCTGGGCAGCCAGAATGCTCCATACAGTTATCTCAGTCCCTTTTTCCAAGGGCAGAGAAAGGCAGTTTAATTACTAGACAATCCCCTTGGCTTGCCTGAAACAAAAAAAGCCAGCTCATCCAACAATGCCAGCCTGAAAGGACTACCTCTTAAACCCCCAGTAGATGGCAGATATGGAGCTGCTGTTTGTTTGGAAGGCTGGGAGGGGGCAGGAGATAGACTGAGGAAGCTGAATTTCAAAGTGTTTCACCTTCCTGAGACTATCCTTTCCCTTTAACAAAGCACACATCCATTTCAATGAAATCCAGCTTTCCTGGGAGGTCCTGGCTGGAGCGTGTTATCTCTGTAACTCAGGTTACAAGGCCATGCATTTCTTTCTTCTGTTTTTCAGAGGAACCCCCTATCAGCCTTTCATTGGAGTTCCCTTTACTTCCATCAGCAGTGTTGTATTGCAGAATGATGCCTCCTATCACTAGGTAAGGTGTCCCTTTTGGCTGGTGACAAAAGTACAAACAAACAAATGGCCTCAGCTCACAGTAGGGCCTGGGGTTTACTGGAGATCTGTGAAGCTGGTGACACATTGATGGCTTATCTGACCCATTCCAATTCCAGGAATCTGTAGGGGATCAGCTGTGGGAGGAATAAAGTGTTTGACACAAGACTTGTCACCCTTGTCTGAACTTTTAAGCTGGCCAGAGAGATCAGAGGAGCTTGCTTGCTTGTCCCACTCCCACCATCACAGGATCATTTATAAGCCACACGTTCTGCTTCATGCTATACTTACAGTATATCTATTTTTAAACATTCACTTGTTTTCTGGAACAATGAAAGGCAAGGCCAGATTTATACTTTTTCTGCCCCTAGGCCAAATGTATGGTGACTCCCCTTACTTGTGCAGCAGCGCCCCTCTCATTCCATGTGAAGCCCCCTATTCCATGTGTATCCATGTCTTTAGCCCCTGTCTTTCTTGAACAGCTCGCATGGACATTAGCTTCCTTTTTGTCTTGTGTTGCTCCCTATTTGTAGCCTCCTATTTCATACGTATCAACCTTGTTCATAACCAGGTGCCCCCTTGGGCTGCAGACGCCTTAGGCCCAGGCCTTTGTGGCATTTCCAGAAATCCAGCCTTGATGAAGGGTGCACATACATTCGATTTTCTGAATACCCAGCTAGCTCATGGTGACCCAGAACCCCTAGGAAAGTAGAGGAAGAGACCAAAAAGCCCTCCTACTCACAAGCAACACTGAGTGTAATTTGCATTCTTAAAACAGCAGGTATTTGCGATAATTCAGCTTTAAAGAGAAACCGTGACCAAGAATTGAACTTCATCCCAATCAGTAGCTGATACCCCCTTTCCCATGAGAAATCTATCTCTTTTCACAAACGGATCATCAAGGCTCTGTATGGCTGATATTGTGGTGAAACCCCTCCCACAGTATGATGTCAGAGACTCACAGCACTGAGGTACTGACATCACACTGTGGGAGCCTTGTTGCATTGTGGGAAATAACAGCTGTTTCCAACTGCCAAAAAGGCAAGCAGCATCTCCATCCAGTGACATCACCTGCCATCAGTAAAAATGTCACCATGTGATAAATGTCTGAATGTAAATCAGGGAGAGGAAAGATTTTACAATGGGCAAACACTGACTAAATCATTTATACATAATTATTGTCAAAATTAAGCACTTTTTTTTAATTACATTATTTTCACTGGAGTTCCTCTTTAAGTGAGGAGGGCTTTTTGGTCTCTTTTATCCCCCTGTACATTCCTAGTGGTTTGGGTCACCCCGAGCTGCTTGGTTACTCTCTTTAGTGAGCAACTGTAGTTTCCCACAATGCATCACTTCTGAATATTCAAATGATCTCTTTATGCCCCTGAAGCCAGGCTTACATCCAGAACCACTGATGTATAGCAAGCCTATAGCTTATACATTTTACAAAGCCACATCAAACCAACATGCAGACAGCCTGTTTCAGACTTTCTGGTCCTCCTTAGTGCATGGCAGGGATTGATATTGCTCTGTGAGGCCTGGTGCACACCAAAAACCGCTAGCAGCTCCGCAAAATGCTAGCAGATTTTGAAACGCTTTTTTTTATTTTTCTATGGCGTTTTGCTAGCGTTTTGTGGATTGCTGCGGTTTTCAGTATAGTAGATTTCATATATTGTTACAGTAAAGCTGTTACTGAACTGCTTCTGTAACAAAAACGCCTGCAAAACCGCTCTGAAGTGCCGTTTTTCAGAGCGGTTTGCGTTTTTCCTATACTTAACATTGAGGCAGAAACGCATCCGAAATCCAAAAAATGCCTCACCCCGGCATTTTTCATTTCTGCAAAACGCCTCCCGCTCTGGTGTGCACCACCCCATTGAGATACATTGACCAAGCAGATCCGCAGCCGCAAGCGGATCTGAAAACGCCCAAAAAGCCGCTTGGTGTGCACCAGCCCTGAGATAGGGCTTGGACAGTACTACAAAATACCCAAGTATTTCAAGATGACCCAGAACCCACTAGGAAAGTATAGGGGGCTAAAAGAGAATAAAAAGCAAGGTTGAGTGTAGTTTGCATTTTTAAAACAGAAGGCAAATGACATGCTAGATCTTCCTTATATAAAATAATTGTTTGCGATCATTTCAGGTGACAATCATGTATACATACAGGTGTCCCCAGACATATGGCTGTTTAGAATGCTAGGCAATGCCCCCACCAGTGGTAATTGCCCTGGTGCACAGTAACCTCCCTCATTCCCAATTAACAAATTAAATGTACTCAAAGCATTCAGCCAACCCCCATAACGGATTTGGTGTTGTGATATTCTCTCTCCCAGTTATAGCCAGTACTACCCCTCCCACAATAAGTACAATCAGGATCTCCCATGTAATAAGTGCAGCCATGATAGCTCCACATATAACATGTGCAGACATTATAACACTGATATAAAAAACCTAGTCATGCTTTCCACCACAGAACATGTATAGCCAGTATGCCCCTCCATGGGCATAGCAATAACCCTCAGGACCACTGCGACCACAGGAGGGCCCAGAGCCAGGAGCTCTTTTATGCGGAGCAGCAGCATGGACATACTGTATGCGCGGCTCTCCTCTCTCCTCTCCATTCTGCAGAATGCACCAACGTTCTTCTGTAATATCCCCATGCTTGTCATGTAATATAGGGGCCTTATGGAGGAATGCTAGTGCACACTGCAGATTGAAGAGGAGAGAGTGGAGCCTTGACTATGTAAGTATGTGCACACTGCATGCTTGCTCTCATTAATAGGGTCCGGGGGTCACAAACAGGCCACACTCTTGGGGGAGGGGCAGGGTTTTTTTTTAGCATGGGGCGCCACAGAGCTCATGGGGGGGGGGAGGGGGGCATGCAGCCCCTGTGCCCCTCCAAATAACAGTTAAGTCACAATGCCCACCACATAACAAGTATGACCACCATGCCCTACCACGGATCAAGTTTTATTACCATTACCCCCACAGAACATGTATAGTCAGCATTCCCTCTTATACTTCCTATATGGCACATAGTAGTCAGAATGCCCCTCCCATAGCAAATGTAGTCACCATTCCAACCATAGAACTGTATAGTTAGCATGCCCCCTCATATTTCCTGTATGGCCAATATGGCACATAGTAGTCAGAATGCCTCTCCCATAGCAAATATAGACACCATTACAACCATTGAACGGTATAGTCAGCATATAGGGTTTTTTTCTTTGGTTATTTTTGTATGGGGCCAATAATACCTAAGTGAGAAGTAGGTTTGCTTTATACAATACTGTATTGTATTTATTGCTGCGTATCTTTGTAACGTATTTAATCACAAGCATCTATACTTTTGTATATGTTTTTATCCTGATTACATTGTTTGGGATATTGCCCAATCTTTTATGATACACTTTTCTGTGAAGGTGGAGCTTTGAGCATGTGTTGCCGGGTGTGGTTCCACTCTTTTTAAGGACCACCCTTGCTCACTTGCACCTATGCTATGATTAAGGACATGCAACGTCCGAAACATGTCAGCATGTGGTGTAGGATTTTAGCCCTTATGTGTTGATTTAAATAAAGCCGTTTGACTCTACCGACATCGTGCGGAACTCACTTTCTACAGCATTGGACTTTGGGTCAGAGCAGCCCGGTTTCCTGCACTGTGAGCAGTTGGAGGTTGTGAGCGGAGTTTCACATACATCAAGCCCATAGGCCCCCATATAAAAAATATAGAATGCCCCTCACATAACAAATATAGTCACAAATCCATAGATCTGTATAGTCAGCATGTCCCTTTATATTACTAGTACAGTTACAATGACCCTACTTATACTATCCAGCCCAGGACTGGATTTTTGGAACTCTGTGCATGGTAAAAATGCTAACCACTTTGCCAAAATTAGGTTAGGTTCACACTAGGATGCACAACGATGTGTTCATAGCCCCCCGTTGCAGCGTACAGTGAAATGTTCACACTCACCACCATTGTGCATCAGGTATTCTGTTTTTTTTTTTTTATCGACTTTCATGTGCATGCTTATGATAGAGCTACTATACATGCTACAACTGGTACCTTTCCAAAAAAGGACAATCACACAGGAGTCAGCCAAGTCAGTGGATGTGAGAGGAAACAAACGCACACAAACACAACCTGGAACCCTAAAGATACAAGTCCAGAGTTGTAGCTTTTATTATTTTTTATTTACAGTATAGAGCACAAACATCTTCCATAGCGCTGTACATAGTACAAAAATAAATAGTGGGGTACAGAATACTGTCACTGCTTCAGCTGCCCACCTAAGCCTTGCATTATTTTCTGCATTGGCTGTTCAATGGTGTTAAGGTGCCCATACACTTATCAATTTTACTTTTTGTTTCCTGGCAGATTGGAAAACTCTGATCGAATCTGCTGGGAATAGATGTTTGACCAAAAATGGATCTAAAGAATAGATCCGTCAGGGTGAAAGATCTAGGTCATTCAGGGGCTGGACAGAAGCGGCGGTATATCAGCGGCCCATAACGTTGCTCTGCATAGAACCGGAATCTATTGAAAATTGATGTGCTGTGCATGGTAGGAATTGATTCCAATCAGAGGGGGTTGGAAGCACCAGTATATGCAAGATTATGGTATGAGGAGTCCAGTATGGAATTCTGCTGCAGAGGAAGTCCTAAAACTCTCCCATGAAATTCTGTGGGGGAACCGATGTAAAATTCTGCATGGAGGGGGGGGGGGGGGGGGGGGTCAGTATATTCTTATTTACTTATATAGCGCCGACATATTACGCAGCGCTGTGCAGAGTATATATAGTCTTGTCATGAACTGTCCCTCAGAGGGGCTCACAATCTAGTCCCTACCCTATATTTTTACTTATTTATGTATTTCTATAGCACAGAAATATTACGCAGCGCTGTACAGAGTATATAGTCTTGACACTAACTGTCCCTCAGAGGGGCTCACAATTGAATCCCTACAATAGTCATATGTCTATGTATGTATCGTGTAGTGCTTGTATCACAGTCTATGGCCAATTTAGGGGGGAGTCAATTAACTTATCTGTATGTTTTTGGTGTATCGGAGGAAACCTGAGTGCCCGGGTGAAACCCACGCAGACACGGGGAAAACATACAAACTCCTTGCAGATGTTGACTTGGCTGGGATTCGAACCGGGGCGGGGACCCAGTGCTGCAAGGCGAGAGCGCTAACCATTATGCCACTGTGCTGTATAACGTTATTGTAGGTCCATTTCTCTCTCTGGTTTTCCCTGCACACAACTGATTAGCGGCCACACAATACGTCCCATACTCCAGTATAATATTCTGGGGAGAGGGGGCAGTGTAAAATCCTGCTGGGGGTGGACACAGTATAAAATGTGCACTGGGGCCAATTGCAATTTAGCTGCACCATGCCCATACAATTCTCTGCATTCTTTATGGAGTGTCTGTACATTCCAGTAACATTGGCAGCCCAGTGATAAATAAAGAATTCATCGTCCTCCTCTATACAGGTAGTTATGTGATGACCGAATTTCAAAGAGGTTTCTAACAGCAAATGGTCAACTTCCTGCTCCCTCCACAGCAGACTGTGACACCGCTCTGTGCCTGTGAAGAAACCCATGATGGTGAGAATTCACTGCATCAGCTGTGGAGATGACTGAGATTCTGGGCTGAGCTGATAAGACTGAGAGAAAACAGGCTTGAGAAGAGCTCTGAGCAGGGAATATGGAGGAAGGCGAGATTGTGAGGAGAATGGTAAACACACACACCAAAGTGCTAACAAGATGTGGTGTGAGGAGCTGCATGAGGAAGGCAAATGTGGAGATGCTTCCTGCAGAGGCAGCCAGACAATACAGCCACAAAACACACTGGCAATTATAAACCAACACTTGTGGAATGAGATTAAACAGATTTCCACCTTAAGGACTAGCTTCCAAAGTTCAGGTGGCCATACACAAAGTGTTTTTTTGTTTTTTTTCCTATTCTTATGAAAACAATCGATTTATAGATCAGAGTAATTCTCCACCTTGTCAGGCACTTTTCTGCAAAATCGAGTGAAATTCATCAATTGAAAGAAACATTTCATTCAATTTTATTTCCATAAAATCATTTTATGGAATTCATTTAAAAATCGAACAGTTTGGTTGTATTATGTATGGCTGCCTGGCTCCCCACTCGTAGGCTAGATGTATACGGGTCGATAACGGACTTGCTCATTCAAATCTCTACATCATTTAAGACCCGGATACCTGAAGGATTTGTTGCCACTGCATCGCCCGTCCCACAACCTCAGATCAACAGGATCTAATAACTTGGTCACCAAGGTTGGGCATTAGGTGTGTGTGTGTGTGTATGGGGGGTGGGTGAGGGGGGGTGTACAATGTTTTGAACTGCTTTTGTATCTGTGCTCCTTATTATTGTATGTCTTCGTACTATGGACAGTACTATGAAAGATCGTGGCGCTATATACATAAAAAAAATAATAGTAATAATTAGTTTTCCGCTAAGATGTAATCAGGCCTGGGCACACACGTTGTAGTAGAATTAAACACTAACACCCAATTGACTGTTGGCCATATCAGTCCATTACCAGTCTGTGATGGGTAGCATAAAGGATTCCATTCACACATTGACGTACAACAAACTGTATCAAATGTAATTTTAACTGATTTGCGGCTAAAATCGATCAAAATTAAGTATTGGACTGGATGTAATATTTCTGTTGATAGAGTAATCTTAATGCCCAGGCTAAGCACAGTCTATTGTTTGCAATTGCATAGATCCTATCTGGTCGACCAACCAACAGTCTTGCCATGACCAGCTTTAGCAGCCCTCTGAAATATTCGCTAGCAAATCTGTTCTTCCTGTTTTCAACTGTTTCTTCTATGTTTGATTGATTACCCCATATGTTTGCATCAAATAAAATCTCAGTTTCAATTGTGAGTCTGTCTTTATTACTTTAATGCACTGCAGGCAGGTTTTCTACAGGAATCTTTACAAATGACTGAAGTATACAGTGCAGTGATTCTGAAGAGTGTGGGAGGGAGATTATGGAAAATAGGATTAAACTTTACAGTCAGTCTCTAGTTCTGCAACATGAGTGAAACGACACTGCTACGTGTGTACAGAATACCATGAGGTGGCTGTGTCCAGCCTTCTAGAGTCCACATGGCTTCCTGTATGCTCAGGAAGTCCCCATAATTCAACGATGGCCACAATCTATACAATAACAGCCACATTTGACATATGATAAATTGCTCAAAAGATATAGAGGAACCTGGCTTTTGTTTGTTGTTTTGGGTAGTGGCCCCACTCCTTATATCTAGACTCAAATAGGGACTTTAAGCATACCTTGACCAGCACTTCTCCAGTACATGGGCGTAACAATCGGCGTAACAATCACCTCTATGACCCCCACCATCGCAGGGGGACCCGTAGGCTTCGAGGGTCCCGCCTCTTCTCTCTCAACAACTGCAAGTGCAGCCAATTAGCAAAGAAAACCTCCTTGTTCGCTCCAAAAAAAAATCCCTGCCACCTTCTCCCGCCCTGCAAGTAGCGGGAGCGTCTAATTTTTTCCTGCTTCCAGACGCTGCTTGACAGCAGAACAATCTCTGCTTCCATTTGCTGGCTCCCAATCACGTGACCCTCATGGGGTTTGGGGGCCACATGCTATTATTTTTGCAGGGAGGCCCTATTAAGTGTAGTTACGCCCCTGTGGCCATTCCCTACTAAACTCTGCTGGCTGTCCCATCCACATCCCCCCCTGCTCTTCTGAGGCAGCCTCTCTCTGCCAATCTCAACATTGGCTACCTATTACCCACATGATCCTGTTTTAACTCCTCACCATAGCAATCAAAGCTCTACACAACTTGTCACCTCCTTACATTTCCTCATTTATTTCCAGAGACCATCCCACTCAGAACCTTCGCACCTCCAAAGAGACCCTCTTGTCCTTTAACTGCTCTCACTCCCAGTCCAGGACTAATCACGAGCATCAGCTCTCCTTTGGAACTCTCTCCTACAGCCTATCCATCATGCTCTGAGCCTTGAAACCTTCAAACATTCTCTCAGAACACCCCAATTCCATAAATCCCATAATCAAGGCAATGGGAGGTAAGGTTTTCAATGGTATACTTAGAATATGAAAATGTCTTTGATTACAAGTCACCAAAATTAGGTCTCAACGCTACTTTTTCTTAAACCACCTTGCACTAGTTAAGCCCCGTACGCACGCTAGATTAAAGTCGGCTGAGGTGGTCGTTATAATCCGGTGTGTGTACAGTAGCCTCAGCAGGGCTGTGGAGTCAGTACAAAAATCCACCGACTCAGACTCCAACTCCTCATGCTAGGATTCCACCGACTCCAACTCCGACTCCACTAATTTGCATATTATAATAGTGTTGATTGAGCGTATGTAACATGAAATGCATCTCTTAACTGCCAACGCTTAGGAATTTTAAAGGACAACTGAAGTGAGAGGGATATGGAGGCTGCCATATTTATTCCCTTTTAAACAGTACCAGTTACCTGGCTATCTGGTGGATCTTCTGCCTCTAGACTAAAACTAGTCCTTGGTAAGAGTACTTGTAGAAGGTAGCAGTAGGGTACCCTTTTCCCTTTTGATGTTGCATGTATATAGCTGTCTGTACCACCATCCTGCAAACTAACAGGATATAAGCCCGACGAAGGCTGCAAAGCCGAAAGCTTGCTTATTTTTATTCATTTTTAGTTAGCCAATAAATGGTATCATCCTGATTTAAAACTTCTTGCTTGTAGAAGGTACAGGGAGGAACAAAGAACATCTATCAGGCCCTAGGCAATGTAACTGTAGGTACATGTAAGAGTGATGTGCAGGTACTCTGCAGGGGAATGAGGGGATTCTTCCTCTATTACACATTCTTCATGCACAATCTGAACCAGGTTTATGGGTGATAGACAACACCTCTGTGTTCAATGTGCACAACATTCTCAGTGGATTCCCTGCAGCTCTATGGGGAGTGCATATGTAGAGTATAGTACTACTGTGTAACAAAGTAAACCTGAGACAGATGAAATTCAAGTTTTATACATACTTTATACATACCTGGGGCTTCCTCCAGCCCCCTTCAGCCTAACCAGTCCCTCACTGTCCTCCTGGATCATCTGCTATGTGTCCCAGTACTTGAGCCAGTCGGGCGTAGTGCGCATGCACACACTCCGCCACGGGAGCATACTACACCTGCGCAGCACTATTGCGCAGGTGCAGAATGCTCCTGGCTGTGGGAGTGACACACAGCCGGACTGAGCTGACTGGCTGAATTACCGGGACCCATAGCAGAAGATCCAGGTGGTGGAGGAGGACAGCGAGGGAATGATTAGCCTGAAGGGGGCTGGAGGAAGCCTGAGGTATGTATAAAACTTTTATTTTCATCCTTCTCAGGTACCCTTTAATTCGTAGTCATCAAATCAAATTATTTAAATTCATGAGCAAAGAGAGTGCATACATTTGCATAAACCAGCATCAACGCAGAATTATTTCCATCCCAAGGACCATCTCTATTAGTGACACGGCTACACATCAGGCTTTATTCTTACAGCATAGAGGTTATGTAGTATATATAAGAGATTCCTGTGTACACATCATATATACAGTAACAATCAGATGTGTATATCTGACTTTAAAAATACGGGGACTGCTTTATTGAAGCAGCACAAATAACTATTTTTTGATTGGTTTATTTCATTTTTGTGGACTAAGCACAGCTATTACTGTATATATAAATTATTTATGATGACTTCTATCTGAGAAATAGAACATTTTATCATATTTTTTATTTTAATTACAGTTTAAATTCATTAAGAGTCATTAGGAGTCGGTGCATTTTTCCCGACTCCGACTCCAGGTACCCAAAAATACTCCGACTCCTCGACTCTGACTCCACAGCTCTGAGCCTCAGACCCCTGATCACCGCCTGTCAAGTGAACAATTTGGCCGAGTGATACGTTTGTTGACACAGCTCGCCCGCCTGCTATGTGACATCACGTCTGCACCACTCCCTCTATCCTCCACCTCCCCGCATTGAACACATTGTCAGCTGTACAGATGACTCCACGTCTGTACAGCCACGGCCCAGTGATGTCACCAGAGGGGTTGGATCCCGATCCCTGTTGGGCGACATCAATCAAGCCTGTGTGTATGGGCCTTTAGATTACAGAAACTTAAATCTAAATGAGTATCGATTAAACAGTAACATTGTACCAATCAATGCAGTGCAGCACAACGTGACCATTAGGGATGATGGTAATCTGGTAATCGGCCATACGGAATTCAGATTTGGACATTCATTTGCTTTAGTGTAATCCATTTGTAATTTCGTGTAATTTTCACGTAATTTCATGCCGACTTTAGCAGTTAATAGCAAAGTCTCCATACATTATCACCAAAATTGCTACGTATGATAAGGAAAAGAGTGGGGACAAGTCAAAAAACACTTTTAGTCAAAAAAAACTTATTTTTGAGAAAATTGATTTAAAAATGCAAAGGAAAAATGTTTTTTAAATTGTAATTTTTCTGCATTTAAAACCCATTTTTCCTCTGCATTTTTTTTAAATCAATTTTTTCAAAAACGACAAGGCTTTATTTGTAACCGCTAATTGGGCGATTATGTGACATTTGTGCTCATCACTAGAGACCATCAATTGATCGCTGCTCCTCCTCGCACCCATATCTGATCACCCGTTCAGTTGATGAGCAGTCTGAAGTCAATCCTAAGTTGATTGGTCGGGCTTGTATTTAATGAAAGTGATTGAATGAGCTGGAAAAATCGATCCGTGCATGACCATTCCTGGGCCTTTTTTATGTTAAATTACCATTGGGGTGGGATTTTCTCTCACTTCCTGTGTCTGGAATGTTAATATCATTAATAGGATCACTGGACAAGAAGTGAATAACAGCAATGAAAATCTGACCTTAGCGTTAGGACAGGAAGTGATGTGTACATCACACACAACAGTTAACCTGAAAGAGATTCTAACCCTCTCATGCTTTACAAAGCAAAAATTATTTTCTGGAGATGGCTGTAACCTTTCATTTGGAACAAAAATGGCCTGTAGACTAAACTGAACGAAAAGATTGTTTGTGACCATTTTGGTTTGTTTTTCATATTCAGAAACACATCCTATAGCTCTATATGTCTGTACATTGATTTGTAACCCCCCCCCCCCCCCCCCCCAACCTGACTGGGAGACTGAATCTTTTCTACTGGCGTTAGTACGCTCAGTAACTGAACATTCCACAGAGATCACCTGCCAGTAGTAAAGATGTTGCCGTGATAAATTTCAGGTAGTAAGTCAGGTACAGGAAAGATTTTTCACTTATAAATGAATGTTTCAACAAATAAGCCATTTTATTAATTAATTTTTTTGATCACAGTTCCTCTTTAAATAAAATGGACTGAAAATCAGTACGGTTATTCTTTTAAGTTTGGCGACCGATTAAAATGTTTTTGATTGAATTTTCCTTGAAGTTTTTAAGAAATTGAATTTCTTCCTCGTACAGCCTGCATGTATTGCACTGGGATTCCCTTCTTCCTTTTCAATTATCATTACACTGGCCAGAGATTTAGCATGCTCTGCCAGACTCTCGCCAGTACAAAGCCTTCTATCAGAAGTCAGCTGTGCTTATGCTAACAGCCTTTTGCCCCACAGATAGGATGACAAAGGCCTTTTGTTATGACATCACTGAGAAGAAGCAGGACACTGTTTACAGCCTACAGTCAAGTGTTTGCCAGTCGTTAGCCAATCTGCCTGCAACAGAGACCAAATGGATCATTCTTCTGTGACCACACAAGTCCCTTTATCCCGTAAATGCAACACCATCAGATGAGATGCTAAGATGCCAAAAAGACTGCTGCATGATACAAGCAAAGGCACACTGAGAGGTTTCACACCCTTCCTCTACACTGTTACTCCATTATTTTTCTCCAATGCCCACCACTGCTGGTGTCCAGTTCTTAGGATTACTACTAAATAGCACTACCCAGGTCTACCATTCAGGGTTACAGGCAGTATTCCAGTTCTGGGACAAGGGGAAATGACTATTTGGGCACGAGAGACCATGAAGTACACACCTAAATCCTCATCTACATAGTACAATTTTCCCTCAGATCGGATCTATTAGATAATTTCCAACCGGTCCAATCGGATTGCAATAGATTTTGCGATAGATTTTGGGTACTTATCAATGCAAAATCTATCGCAAAATTGATCTGAAATTATTTGGACATCTACACACTATGCAATTTCTTATCAGATCACTGGTCGATCTGATGGAAAATTGTACATGGAAATGAGCCTTTATATGGGACTCTAACATTTTTATAAACTGTTCGCGGCCTGGTAACACCTGGGTCCTGGGTATATAAGCACGGTGGTGTAGTGGATCCAGTGGGTCCTCGGTTCAAATCCCAGCCAGGGCAACATCTACACAGAGTTTGTATGTTCTCCCTGTGTCTGCATGGGTTTCCTCCGGGTTCCCCGATTTCCCCCACATCCCAAAAACGTACAGATAATTGAATCGACTTCCCTAAATTGGCCCTAGACTACAATACATACACTACATGATACATACATAGACTTGTGACTATGGTAAGGATTGGATTGTAAGCCCCTCTGAGGGACAGTTAAGTGACAAGACAATATACTCTGTACAGCACTGCAGAAGATGTCATCGTTATATAAATACTGTGCAAAATAATAATATAATCCTCCATGCGCCTCAGACACCATGAAGTTGTGGAGGGTCAGTAACAAGCTGGGACAGGCAAGAACAGAACTTACGGTTCCAGTAAGTGAACCAACGCTCCTGCCAAGATTCACCTATATTTGCCACCCTCTCTCATGGATACTTTTGGTCAATATCAGTTTTTGGTCAAAATGGATCGAAAGTCAATCAATCAGACATTTGAGATCAGAGTGATCAAATCTGCCCTAATAAAACAGGAAAATCGATAAGTGTACAGGCACCTTACTTGCACGAGGTAGATTTTTATAACCCAGACTGGTGAATGGCTCTTGTATCATGCACTACACTGTCTGTATTCGCGTTTTCTAAAGTGTCTGCTGCTCCAGCTATCCACCAAGTTGGATATTGCTGTTCACCTTTTTGGCAGTGAATGTCAACTACTCCTGCTTCAGGTTCCATTGATGTTTGATTTCTACTGAAATCTATTGAGAATGAGGGATGTTTTCCACTGAGGATCGTGCTGTGATGCAATCGTGTTTCTACCATTTACGACTGCAGTGACGGCAATCCGACGGGTGTACGGGCACAATTGGGATGCATTTGCGGTTTACGGCTGGAGAAAAAAATGGAAAAATATTTTGAGTTGCCAAATCGCTGAAAAATCACATAGCAGTGTGATTGCTCTGCAATGTACTTGCACTACTATACTTTGTATAGGAGGCCAATCGTACAAAAACTGCAGCAGGCACAATT
The DNA here is from genome assembly GCF_040937935.1 of Hyperolius riggenbachi. Classification (NCBI taxonomy): domain Eukaryota; kingdom Metazoa; phylum Chordata; class Amphibia; order Anura; family Hyperoliidae; genus Hyperolius; species Hyperolius riggenbachi. The sequence continues at coordinate 244,337,375 of NC_090653.1, read as the reverse complement.
GTGATAGAGGAAAATCCCATCGTTTTAAAAAACACACTCAGTGGAAAATAGCCCTGAGGGTGCTGCTCTAATAGGGTGAGATTGATCAGTCTGGCATATCGGTTTGTTATTGACCTGTGTATGCCTAACTTGAGGCTTTCCATTAGTGATGATTGTAATATGCTAATTACAATTACGCAAAATCTAGCATAATTTTTGCAATCATGGCCATACATAATTACGATTTGGATATTCAATTGATTTTGTGTAACCCATTCATAATTTCGCATAATTTTGTGGTTGATAGTAAAGCCATCATACATGCTATTGTCACCAAAATTGCTACGCATGTTAACCACTTAAGGACCGCAGTCTTTTCACCCTTAAGGACCAGAGCCTTTTTTCCATTCAGACCACTGCAGCTTAAATGGTTTATTGCTCAGTCATACAAGCTACCATCTAAATGAATTTTACCTCCTTTTCTTGTCACTAATACAGCTTTCTTTTGGTGCTATTTGATTGGTGCTGCGATTTTTACTTTTTATTCTATTCATCAAAAAAGACATGAATTTTGGCAAAAAAATGATTTTTTTAACTTTCTGTGCTGACATTTTTCAAATAAAGTAAAATTTCTGTATACATGCAGCGCGAAAAATGTGGACAAACATGTTTTTGATTAAAAAAAACCCATTCAGTGTATATTTATTGGTTTGGGTAAAAGTTATAGCGTTTACAAACTATGGTGCAAAAATTGAATTTTCCCATTTTGAAGCATCTCTCTCATTTCTGAGCACCTGTCAGGTTTCATGAGGTGCTAGAATTCCAGGATAGTATAAATACCCCCCAAATGACCCCATTTTGGAAAGAAGACACCCCAAAGTATTCACTAAGAGGCATGGTGAGTTCATAGAAGATTTTATCTTTTGTCACAAGTTAGCGGAAAATGACACTTTGTGACAAAAAAAAATAAATAAAAAAAAGTTTCCATTTCTGCTATCTGGTGACAAAAAAAAATGAAATCTGCCACGGACTCACCATGCCCCTCTCTGAATACCTTGAAGTGTCTAGTTTCCAAAATGGGGTCATTTGTGGGGTGTGTTTATTGTCCTGGCATTTTGGGGGGTGCTAAATTGTAAGCACCCCTGTAAAGCCTAAAGGTGCTCATAGGACTTTGGGCCCCTTAGCGCACCTAGGCTGCAAAAGAAATGTCACACATGTGGTATCGCCTTACTCAGGAGAAATAGTATAATGTGTTTTGGGGTGTATTTTTACACATACCCATGATGGGTGGGAGAAATATCTCTGTAAATGAGATTTCTTTTGATTTTTTTACACACAATTGTCCATTTACAGAGATATTTCTCCCACCCAGCATGGGTATGTGTAAAAATACACCCCAAAACACATTATACTACTTCTCCTGAGTACGGCGATACCACATGTGTGACACTTTTTTGCACCCTAACTGCGCTAAGGGGCCCAAAGTCCTATGAGTACCTTTAGGATTTCACAGGTCATTTTGAGGCATTTATTTTCTAGACTACTCCTCACGGTTTAGGGCCCCTAAAATGCCAGGACAGTATAGGAACCCTACAAGTGACCCCATTTTAGAAAGAAGACACCCCAAGGTATTCCGTTAGTAGTATGGGGAGTTCATAGAAGATTTCATTTTTTTTTCACAAGTTAGCGGAAATTGATTTTTATTGTTTTTTTCACAAAGTGTCATTTTCCACTAACTTGTGACAAAAAATAAAATCTTCTATGAATTCCCCATACACCTAATTGAATACCTTGGGGTGTCTTTTTTCTAAAATGGGGTCACTTGTGGGGTTCCTATAATGCCCTGGCATTTTAGGGGCCCTAAACCGTGAGGAGTAGTCTAGAAACCAAATGCCTCAAAATGACCTGTGAAATTCTAAAGGTACTCATAGGACGTTGGGCCTCTTAGCGCACCTAGGTTGCAAAAAAGTGTCACACATGTGGTATCGCCGTACTCAGGAGAAGTAGTATAATGTGTTTTGGGGTGTATTTTTACACATACCCATGCTGGGTGGGAGAAATATCTCTGTAAATTAAAATGTTTTGATTTTTTTTACACACAATTGTCCCTTTACAGAGAGATTTCTCCCACCCAGCATGGGTATGTGTAAAAATACACCCCAAAACACATTATACTACTTCTCCTGAGTACGGCGATACCACATGTGTGACACTTTTTTGCAACCTAGGTGCGCTATGGGGCCCAACGTCCTATTCACAGGTAATTTTGAGGCATTTGGTTTCTAGACTACTCCTCACGGTTTAGGGCCCCTAAAATGCCAGGGCAGTATAGAAACCCCACAAGTGACCCCATTTTAGAAAGAAGACACCCCAAGGTATTCCGTTAGGTGTATGGTGAGTTCATAGAAGATTTTATTTTTTGTCACAAGTTAGTGGAAAATGACACTTTGTGAAAAAAAACAATACAAATCAATTTCCGCTAACTTTTGACAAAAAATAAAATCTTCTATGAACTCGTCATACACCTAACGGAATACCTTGGGGTGTCTTCTTTCTAAAATGGGGTCACTTGTGGGGTTCCTATACTGCCCTGGCATTTTAGGGGCCCAAAACCACGAGGAGTAGTCTGGAAACCAAATGCCTCAAAATGACTGTTCAGGGGTATAAGCATCTGCAAATTTTGATGACAGGTGGTCTATGAGGGGCCGAATTTTGTGGAACCGGTCATAAGCAGGGTGGCTTCTTAGATGACAGGTTGTATTGGCACTGAAGTGCAGGAATGTTCTCAAATCATGACCTGGACATGGCAATTAAGTCGTACCAGCAGTGATCAGAAAAAAAATTTCTGTCACTGCGGTGGGGCGGGTGAGGGTTTGGCCGGGTGATCAGAAGCCCGCAGGGGGCATATTAGGGCCTGATCTGATGGGTAGCAGTGACAGGTGGTGACAGGGGGTGACGGGGTGGTTGATAGGTGATCAGTAGGTGATTACAGAGGAGAATATATGCAAGCAATGCACTGGCGAGTTGATCAGAGGGGGTCTGGGGGGCTAATTTAGGGTGTGGGCAGGTGATTGGGTGCCCGCAAGGGGCAGATTAGTGTCTGATCTGATGGGTAGCAGTGACAGGTGGTGACGGGGTGATTGATGGGTGATCAGTGGATGATTAGAGGGGAGAACAGATGTAAACAATGCACTTTCAGAGGTGATCTGAGGGTGGGTCTGCACGCAATCTGAGGGTGTGGGTGGGTGATCAGGTGCCCACAAAAGGCAGGTTAGGGTCTGATCTGATGGGTGGCAGTGACAGGTGGTGACAGGGGGTGATTGATGGGTGATTGACAGGTGATCAGTGGGTGATTATAGGGAAGAATAGATGTATACAGTACACAGGGGGGGGGGTCTAGGGAGGATCTAAGGGTGTGGGGGGGGTGTGTTCAGGAGCCCCCAGGGGGCAGTTTAGGACCTAATCTAAAAAATAGCGTTGAGATAGTGACAGGGAGTGATTAATGGGTGATTAGGGGGGTGATTGGGTGCAAACAGGTGTCCCAGGGGTGGGCAGGGGGGGTCTGATGGGTGCAGTGGGCGATCAGGGGGCAGGATCAGTGTGCTTGGGTACTTACTAGGAGGGCTGCAACCTGCCCTGGTGGTCCCTCAATCACTGGGACCACCAGGGCAGGAGGCAGCCTGTATAATACGCTTTGTATACATTACAAAGCGTATTATCCGCTTTACATGCGGAAGATCGGGGGTTAACAACCCGCCGCCGCTGCTAATTGGCTGGCGGGTTGACGTCGCGGGTGGGCACATCCAGCGTGCGATCCCCGGCAGCTAGTCCGCAACGAGCCGCCGCCGATCGGCGTATTGCGCGGTCGTTGCGGGCTCCACTTTGCCGCCGCCCCTAGGTAGGGGCGGCCGGCAAGTGGTTAAAATCACAATCCAGTAATATATATATATATATATATATATATATATATATATATATATATATCTATATATATATATATATCTATATATATATATATATATAGATCTATATATATATAGATCTATATATATATAGATCTATATATATATATATATAGATCTATTTATATATATAGATCTATATATATATATATAGATCTATATATATATATATAGATCTATATATATATAGATCTATATATATATATAGATCTATATATATATAGATCTATATATATATATATAGATCTATATATATATATAGATCTATATATATATATATATAGATCTATATATATATAGATCTATATATATATATAGATCTATATATATAGATCTATATATATAGATCTATATATATATAGATCTATATATATATAGATCTATATATATATATATAGATCTATATATATATATATATATATATAGATCTATATATATATATAGATCTATATATATATAGATCTATATATATATATATATAGATCTATATATATATATATATATAGATCTATATATATCTATATATATCTATATATATATATATATATATAGATCTATATATAGGTGGTTGGGAGGGGATCAAGGGATACATGGGGGGGGGAGAGCTGGAAAAAAGTTTATTTTTACACTAAAATCGCACAGCCTGTCACGGCTGCAGGCTGTGCGTCTCTCCCTGTCACACAAGATCCACAGTGACAGGGAGAGGGAGGCGGAGAGGGAGGCGGAACGGCAACTATGTTGCCTTTCGGAGGGTGATCGCTGTGATTGGCTCACAGCGATCACACGGCAGGGAGCCAATCAGTGACGGCTCCTGCCGATACCCGGAAGCCTTAGCTGTCATAAGACAGCTAAGTGCAGCCGGTTCGGTGCGCGCGATCGCGGCGGGGAGCGGCGGCGCCGGTGATAGAGATCTACGCCTTGCCAGCCAGGAGCCCATCAAAACAGGGCGTAGATCTCTATCACTGCGGTCCGGAAATGGTTAAGGAGAACAAGGTAAAAAAAATATTTTTCAAAAAGACCTAGTAGTTTTTTTTAAAAATCAATTTTAAAAATACAAAGGGAAAATGGTTTTTAAAGGTGAAAAATTGTAAAATTTAAAATATGTGCAAACATATACAAATAAGAAGTACGTTTTTTTCCAGACTAAAATTAGCCTTAAATTACTTTTCTCCTATGTTGCTGTCACTTTACAGTAGGAAGTAGAAATCTGACCGAAGCAACAGGTTTTGAACTAGCCCATCTCTTCATAGGGGGTACTCAGGGATTTATTTTCACAAGCACTTAGTGAATGGCAGTTGCTCTGTCCAACTGCCAAAAAACTGTGCAGCAAGCAGGGAAGCTGGCTAGCATCCTAGTTTAAATCCTTTTTATTGAATATCTTTATAAAGAATAAAAGCCTTACTGAGAATCCCCCCATGAAGAGATGGACTAGTCCAAAACCTGTCGCTTCTGTCAGATTTCTACTACCTACTGTAAGTGCAAGAAGTTTTGAATCAGGATGATACCATTTATTGGCTAACTTAGAGATGGATAAACAGTGAGCTTTCGACTTATAAAAAGCCTTCGTCGGACTGGTTCCTGACCAAAACTGAAAAACACAGCTTATATACACTGACATACAGAGGAGAAACATTCTTTAGCAAACATAAATGTAATTAGATGCCTTAACTGTTACTGAGGAGGCTTTCCCAGGCATCCTATCTAAATTGATAAGATCAATAAAATCCTCAACATGACATAAAGCATAAAGTCCTGGACACAGTTTAAGCGATTTTCGCGTCACTGTATTAATGGGTGGCTTCAAATCGGGCAACATGAGACTAACACAAGAAACTAAGTTTATACATTGGTTCAAAACTGTAGAAGATGGTTTAAACAAGGACTCTAACTTCTTGTGCTGGTACGATGGGTTTTAAATGCCACAATTTTTTTAATTTAAATTTTTCTATCTTTTCATTCATTTTTGTGCCATATGCTGTGTAAGATGGAATTCACTGTCACTATTCATTTTATTTGCTTTCAGGTGCTGGCTTTAAATGCCACGATTCTCTTAAGCTTAGAATTAAGGTGCATGTAACCAGGCCAGTTACCATTTGAATTCGGAATTTACGATGTCTCTTTATCACTAGAGGCTGCTTTATGTCATGTTGAGGATTCTATTGATCTTATCAATTTAGATAGGATGCCTGGGAAAGCCTCCTCAGTAATGGCCCATACTCACGAGGGACTTTTGTCGCCTCAACACGCGGCGCGCGCGTGTTGCGGCGACAGGTCGCCCGTGAGTATGGGCCGTTGCACGCGCGCGCACCCCGAACTGTCGCCCGTCGCTCATGTCGCCATGCGATTGAAAGTTTCAATCGCATGGCGACAGTCGCCGCCGCACCTCCGCCGCAACTGTCGCTAGTCCGTGTGAGTACGCGGACTAGCGACAGCAACCTCCATTAAAGTATATGGAGCATCCGGCGGAGGGAGGAGGAACGTCGGCGACAGCTTCCGCCTCGCCGCTGGTCCCTCTTCCGCGTGAGTACGCGGAGGGACCTGGCGAGGAGCTGTCGCCGGCCTGTCGCCCACATGCTCACGTGTGCTGGCGACAGGCAACATTTGCAGCCCGTTAGTACGGGCCATAACAGTTAAGGCATCTAATTACATTTATGTTTGCTAAAGAATGTTTCTCCTCTGTATGTCAGTGTATATAAGCTGTGTTTTTCAGTTTTGGTCAGGAACCAGTCCGACGAAGGCTTTTTATAAGTCGAAAGCTCACTGTTTATCCATCTCTAAGTTAGCCAATAAATGGTATCATCCTGATTCAAAACTTCTTGCTTTTACTCATGGCTAACACGGTACAACACTTTACTGCACCTACTGTAAGTGACAGCAACATAGGAGAAAAGTCATTTCTGGCTCATTTTATTCTGGAAAAAAACGTACTTCTTATTTGTTTATGTTTGCACATATTTAAAATTTTACAGTTTTTCGCCATAGTGCCTCTTTAAATAGATTTTCTCAAAAACTACCAGGTCTTTTTGAAAAATGTTGGTGACGATAGCATGTATGGGGACTTTGCTATTAAACGCTAAAGACGGCGTACAATTACTTGAAAATTACACAAATTTACAGTTCCTTATGATGTTTACAAATGAAATCAAATACGATTTTACCTGAAATTTCGCATTACAATTTTGCCTCGTAATGACAAATTACTATGCGAGATTACGATTATGCAAAATGTGAGCTCATCACCCCTAGTCATAAATATATTGATTTTTCCTTCCAGTTTGTCTACATCAGATCATATCTACATGGGATTTCTCCCCTTAATATGTGTGATCGATTAGCGTTCAATCGATCTTTTTGATTTTGGCAGTCAACCAATCCAAACGACGATCAGGCGCAGTAAAAAAAAAAAGCGGACGGTGGGAAGGAGCAGCGAGTGATCGAAGGCCCGACAGCATTGTTCTTTATCTAGCGGTACAGCACTCGCCATTTCATTGATTCTCACTTATATTTCTGCTGCAATCTAATCGGGATTTAGTGGACAAGGCAGTACATAGATCACCACGACCCGGTTTAGATTGAGAAATGATGGATCGCTTGCAGTATCAGGCCGTTATTGACCCAGGTGTGACAAGCATAACACTTTAAAGGCGACATCTCCAGGTCTGGCCAGAGTGTAGCAGGAAACTGCGAGACGCCTTATTTTTTTTCTTTGAGGGAAAAAATAATAATAATTACACGGAGGAAGAACACATTCACACAAGACGTGTGGATTTCAGCCTCGCATTCCTGCAGACGTTCACGCTAATCTAGGGCCTCGCAAGAAAGCGGCATGTTACCACATTTCCACATGGAATTGTAAACACGACGCCTCTTTAGAAGAACATGCTCCAGGACAAGTTGTGTGGGTAACGCGGGGAGAGCGCTCTCGCTACGCCCATTCCAGCACACGCTGCAGTATATTCTCCCTCTTTCAGCTCTCCTCAGCTCTGGAATATCTTATGCCGCGCACAGCCAGATACAGCGGAGGAGGAGAGGGCAGCTGATGTGATGGGGAAAAATACCACGCAAGGAAAACAAGACTCTAACAGTTATCATTTTACTGGAGCTGCCGATGTCTTGGGCACTGTGGGAAAGGAATGTGTCTTAAAGGGACTCCGAGCAGTGCAGAAACTATGGAAAGATGCATATCATTTTAAAGCTCTCTTTCTCCTCTTTCCAATGATATATAAACCGCCACCCTATGCCTTTTAGTTTTCGCTATTTTCGCGATTGAAATTGCCGCGGCCGCGATTGCAATCGCGAAAATAGAGAAAACTAAAAGGCGTAGGGCAACGATTTAGGTGTCGCCAGAAAGAGGAGAAAGAGAGCTTTAAAATGATATCCATCTTTCCATAGTTACATTGTATTACACAGGACGACACTTTCCCCAGTGTCAGCAGCTCCATTCTGCTGAATGGAGCTGCTGACTTTAGGAAAAAACTTGCCCTGTGTAATACAATGTAACTATGGAAAGATGGATATCATTTTAAAGCTCTCTTTCTCCTCTTTCTGACGACACCTACATCGTCGCCTTACGCCTTTTAGTTTTCTCTATTTTCGCGATTGAAATCACGGCCGCGGCAATTTCAATCGCGAAAATAGCGAAAACTAAAAGGCGTAAAGCGGCGGTTTATATATCATTGGAAAGAGGAGAAAGAGAGCTTTAAAATGATATGCATCTTTCCATAGTTTCTGCACTGCTCGGAGTCCCTTTAAAGAGGGCGTACTATGAAAAGTCCGTACGTTAAAGTAAACCAATCCTACCGACATGAATCAATAGGACACAGGTCACTCTGTTACCAAATGACATAACTATTGTCAGTGAAACATACTCCATCTTGTCCTGAATAAAAAATGTTGTTTCTGTGTTTCTGAGATTGAACATTTTTTAATATATGGCATCTTTGCTTTTGGTGGTAGTATATAAGTAGAGTGATTCATAGGGCCTGATTCACAAAGCAGTGATAACTCAGTTATCACGCCTAAAAGACTTTAGGCGTGATAACCATTGCACCACGCTGGTGAAAAGCCAGTTTAGGCGTGATAAGTTTAGGCATGCTAAATTTAGATAAGTTTAGATCGCACGCAAAGTCCCGCACGCAAAGCAGCGCCATTAAACTCTATGCGAAGTGCACCAGACTTTGCTAGCGCAAAACTTTTGATCAGCTGTGCACTGCGGTGCTAACCCAGTTGGTGCTTTAATTATCATGCCTAAACTTATCACACCTAAACTTAACATGCCTAAACTTTCAAACCTAAACTTATCACACCTAAACTTATCATGCCTAAACTGAGTTTAGGCATGATAAAGGGCTTTTCACCAGCGTGCTAACTGTTAGCACCGCTTTGTGAATCAGGCCCATAGAGTGACAGTTCATGTGCTGATGAACCATAGTTATACTTTGCTGTATAAATACAGGGGTGGTGCTAAGGTTGTTGTGGCCCCATGCAGCACATCATTTGTGGTCCTCCCCCAGTCAGAGACCCCTTCTCACATAATATTAGGTCGTCAAAGGTGTCACCCCCCCCCCAACAAAAAGTAGCCCTAAAGTATAGGTAAGGTAACCAAAGGTGCACACCTCCCCTCAGTATAGGTAGCCACCTTCAGTATAGGTAGCCAAGGTGTCCCCCCAGTTTAGATAGCCACCCCCAGTATAGGTGTGTCTCCCTCTCATATCGGGCATTGGTGTCAGTGGAGGGGTATGCAGCTTCCTGCAATACTCATAGACCTGCAGATCAGTTAGGAACTGAAGAGAGGACAGCAGCGCACAGTAATCATGCAGCCCACATTAAATGCAGGAAGTGAGTAATGACCTCACTTCTGCATCTGAAGTGTACTCCATAGTCACTGCGCCGCTCTCCCCTCTCTTCACGTTGCTCTGAGGTCTGTGTGTGAGTGACGGGGAGGCAGTGGCGGCTGTACAAGTCACAGCCAGGTCGGACCTGTCATAAAAGGTTCCTGCTGTGAGTGAGGCCTCTGAATAAATACCAAACCCGGAGGTAAGTCTCACCCAAAAGTAATCAACCTAATCACTTGTGCAGTTTGGCAGCGTTTTGCAGCAGTGGGAAAACGCATGTAATGACTACCTATGGGTCTGCTGCGTTTTCAGGAACCTTCTGTGATAAGCCCGGTTCACACTGGCGTTGTTTTGCGGACCGCAGCCGGACCGCAAGGTCCGCAAACGCAACGGACGATTAAGGGTCCATTGTTAATCAATGGACCCGTGCGCACTCGTCCGTTCCTCCGTATGCGGTCTGCGGTCCGGCCTGTGGTCCGGAATTTTCCAACCTGCTCCAATTTTCCGGACCGGTCCTCCGTCCACCGCCGCCTGCCCGGACAAGAAATCCAGCACAATAGGAACTGAGGGGAAACGGAACACACTTCCGGATAAGAGCCGGATGTCCTACCCCACTTCCTGTGGGGTTCTCTATGGTACAGGAGGCAATGTGTATGTACCCAGCGCCGGACAGCCCCCAGCCTCTCCACAGCCACCCCAGAACACAACGGAGGACGGAAGGACCCGACGATCCAGACGCACGGCCCCGCGGGACGAGGAGGATGATGTCCGCACAGCAGGCTCTCCACAAGAAGGACTCTAGCTCTTTTCCAGACCTTCCAGGCCCCTCTTTGAAAACGGAAACGGATCCAGGTCGCATGAAGAACGGAAAAAGATCCGGATGAAAAAATGAACGTGACCTGACCGGATCCTGATGGCCTCCTGATGGCGAACGGATGTTCTCAGAACGGACCGGAACGGACCCGTGCCACCGGTAAGTATTTCATCAAAATGCAAGTGTGAACCGGGCCATACTGTACAGCATGGAAAATATTACCTCTACCTCAAAACACATGTGATTCCTCATTGAAAACAGAGTAACCAAGCAGCTTAGGGTGACCCAAACTACTAGGAATGTATAGGGGGATGAAAGGAACCAAAAAGCCCTCCTACTAAAAAAGCAAAGCTTGGTGTAATTGCCTTCTTAAAACAGAAGGAAATTTGCAATAATTCAGTTATAAATGAACATTTGTGGTTACCCACAATGCACACCTACTAAATATGCAAATTATCCCTTTCCGCCCTTGTTAAGCCAAGCAAGCATCCAGAACCGCTGGTTTATAGCAAGCCTATAGCTTTAAGTTTTACACAGCCATATCAAACCCACATGTAGACAGTCTGTTTCGGACTTTTGGTCCTCATCAGTACATGGCAGGGATTGATAAGGCTGTATGAAATTGAAAACACTGGCTAATGTAAACCAAAAAAAAGCGTTAAAAAGCAAACTAACACACACATACCTCCCAACATTTTAAAATTAGAAACTGAGACACAGGCCACACCCCTAACCACACCCCCAACACACACCCTAGTCACGCCTACCATAACATTTTTTGAAGATTTTTTTTAAAATTAACATTGATGCCCTTGGGGGCTCATACCAGGATAGCGGGAGAGCCCCCCAAAATCGTGAAAGTCCCGATGAAAATGGGACGGTTGGGGGGTATGACACACATATGGGGCTTGATTCACTAAACCGTGATAACTCAATCACACCTTATCAAAGATATCACACCTTATCAAAGTTAACACGCCTTATCAGAGTAGCATAGTGAGCGCTACTAACCAGCAGTGGCTCAGGGCAGGACGAGTGCCGTTGCCAATTAGCAGGCATAAGTTCGTAGCACTCGCTATGCTACTCTGATAAGGCGTGTAACTTTGATAAGGTGTGATATTTGAGTTATCACGGTTTAGTGAATCAAGCCCATAGTGTGGCCAAATGCTTGCAGTGAATCATTTGCAATTCCTGCAGACACATATGTAATCCCTCCTGTAAGATAATAGGCCTGAGTGCTGTACAGACATGTCACCTACAGGCTAGCGCTGTGTTCTGTTGCTATGGAGGCAGGAGGGACAATGGCACAGCTTCGAGCGAGTGGGAGGAGTAGGGAGAAATAGACTCATTATGAATCTCTTAGTGAGGCAATGGGGCCACCGTACACACAGACAAAAATAATCCAGCAAGTGTATGATTGTATAATAATGTTTATGTTTCTGTGTTCTAATGGATTTCATCAGCTAAAGCAGAGCATGGTGCCCGTACATCATTCAACCCCTGAACTGTCATTCGAGGGAGCAAATCCCGATCTCTTCGGACAATAGACATTGTGCGTATGTGCACACCCCATTATATTGCCCTGATAACTCCCCCCCCCCCCCCCCTTCTCCCCAGTATAATTTTAGTAGATGAACAAAGCAGGTTGGATAATCTGTATCATTATATATTATCAGCAGAACTTAGAAGACTTCTGCAAAGGGGTGTACTTAGTATTTTTCATTTTTTAAGCTCCACTCTCCCCCTTCACACATATTGTTGCTTTTTCAAGCTTCCAAAACAATTTCAGATACAATAAAAAAAATTTAAATCATAGTAGAGCGGCTGTAAAGGTGCGTACACACATGCGACTATAGTCGTATGTAACGATCGTTCCCCGATCTTTACCAACGACGATCGTTACAAAAAACGAATCACCGACTATTAAGGCAAACGACGAACGAGCCAAATCGCTACAAAAGAAAGTTCTGTCTCGGCGGATTTTAACCAACGACGATCGTTTGCAAAAGTAGTACATCGTTGGAAACGGTCGTTCGTACTAGGCTTGACATGTGCATTTCACTATTTCTCTGTGAAACTTTTCATTTTTATGCGCAGGCGCAATAGTTGCTTTACGTGATGTAACGTTCGTTCTAACGATCAGATCGTTACACACCTTTTAAAACTATCTTTACTTAGGTCGTTCTTTCATCAATTAAATGTTCGTTCGTCGTTCTCAACGAACGATCGTTGTCGCATGTGTGTACGTAGCATAAGATTTCAACCTTGGCCACCAGCTAAGCAACACCGTCCTATTTCTGTATCGGGAGGGTGCTCTTGTTTCAGGACATAAAACTACTCGATTAAACAGTAAGATGCTGTTTGGGTAAAAGGCTTGGATGTATTCTAAAAATATTGATATCTATTTGGAAGTTAAAACGGGTTCTTAGATAAAAGAAGAAAAAGAAGAAAAAAAAAACCATAATGCTAGTTTAGTTCTACCAATTTAACAAGTGGCTTGCAAGTGCTCCAGGAAGTTTTATTTTAGAAAATGTTATTTTATTTCTTATTTGTGTTATTACCTTGCTACTAAGTAGCACACTTAGGTAGCGTACACACTTGCTAAAATCATCTATGTTTTGCTGCCTAGCATGAAATACGAACCACCCGCGGATATACTGAAAGCCAATAGTCTACCTGTGGTTCAGGATTTTTCTGTTTGTTTGTTCCATTTCCGTTTTTGCTTCCCCCCCCCCCCCCCCCCCCCCCCCAATACTGTGCACATTGCTAAATCTATTGTTGTTTTCCCGAATTACAAAATTGCATGGGAAAATAAAAACTCACATGTGGAAAACGCAAACAAAAACGCAAAACTGGGCAAACAGTCAAGTGAGGTATTATAATAATTATTAGGCTCAAGCTCCAATACAAATACTGTAGCAATAAAAAGTAAGTAGTAGGCAGTGCATTTCTGTCCATCCTCCACTAGAGGGCAGTGTTGGAAGGCAGAAAAGAAAGCAGAGCACTTCTACTAACAAATCCTGTATAGCGCAAAGTCACGTGATTGCACGATAGCATAACCCCATAGCATTCTGAGTAAACTCATCGGTAGTGCTGCTGCACTGGGTTATCTGCTATGAGATAACTCATGTATGGCGCCTAAGTGGTTAAGGGCCCGTTCACACTCGGGCGATTAGCGGGTGATTCCTTTTTAACCACTTAAGGACCAGGGGATTTTTGGCTGATCTGTGCTGCGTGGGCTCTCCAGCCCGCAGCACCGATCAGGATTACACCAGGGCGATCAGACTTCCCCCCCCCTTTTTTCCCCACTAAGGGGATGTCCTGCTGGGAGGGTCTGATCGCCGCCGCTCTGTGTGGCCGAGCGGGAGCCCCCCTCCGCAGCGCTATTCCTCCCTTTCTCCCCTTCGCTCCATGGGCGGCACAGGACGGTGATCCGTCCTGTACCGCCTCTGATAGGCTTTAGCCTATCAGATGCCGGCGATCCTCGGCCAATCAGAGGCCGGGGATCGCCATTGTCCTTTACGGCGCTGGTGCGCCGTACACACCGTAGGATGTAAACACAGGGGATTTCTTCCCCGCGTGTTTACATTTCGCCTGCGAGCCGCGATCAGAGGCCCGCAGGCTGTTCACGGAGACACCCTCCGTGAACTGACATGGAACCGTTTCCATGGAAACACCACTGCGACCTGCGGACGCCTATCGGCGTTAGGCAGTCGTTAAGTGGTTTTTAAAGTGCTAGCGCAATACAAAGTGTATGGCAGTGATCTCACTGCCTCAATTGCCGCTGATCGTGGGTGATTTGTGGCAATCGCAAAACGCGTTCGTTGCATGTAGCATTTTACCACGATTCTGGAGCGATTGCGATACAGTGCTTAAAAAGTGCTGATTGCAATCGCTCGGGAATCGCGGGAGTGTACAGTGATTTTACAGCGCTAATCGCGACAAAATCACCCACACAAATGCTAGCGTTTTGAATTTACATGTGTGAATGAGCCCTAAAAGTACATGGGTCTAGATTTTGCCAAATATTCAAACACTTTGAAACTACCAGTAATTTATTGACTGAAATATATCCTACCAATAAAATTGATTTCGGATAATTTAACTACTGAAAGGGACTGGAGCTCAAATAGTTAATTTTGTAGGGTGGGTGAAATCAATGACCGCAGAGAATGGTACTGCATTGATTTTTCCGGGGACCGGCGTTTTTATGAGCGATGAGCAGTCGTTTCCGTGATCCCTCAATCTGGGTACAGGCACGCGATCACGCAAACGACGTTTAGCGATGCGCAGCGATAACGACCATCATGGAGGATCAAATCTTAAGATCCCTTACGACTCAAGTACCGCAATCCCTTGACTTCCTGTTTGCCCCATCGTGTGCCGTCGTGTAGCGTCGCAAGCAGGAAGAGGAATTGCCGAACACTCGTTGTCAAGAGGACGCCACTGGAACCGTCGGGTGGTAGTATTCGGCTTTACAGCTGTGGCATGATCGTTTCTACAGCAGGTTTATGCTGAAGTACATTGATCTCTACTAGCTGTTTGATTTCCAATCAGGTATAGATCAAACGCTAGCCAGATCAAGTGATTATTAACTCATGTATGGCTAGATTAATGAACAATGAAATGGCCTGTTTTCTACCCACTAAAGTTTTCCCCATTATAATTCTCTCATTATAGTCCCTGCCCCATATTTCCTGGTTCCCTACTACAACACTCCCTATTTCAATGTCCTGATTATACCACCCCAAGGGTGTAACTAAGGGTGAACAGCCCCTGTGACTGCAGGGCAGCCCAGAGGTGTGGGAGGGCCTCGGTTACTAACCTTGCCTTTCTCTGATACTTCAGATCAGGTGTTTTTGTGTGTCCCACACACGCCCCATGTGCAATATGCCTGTAGTCACATGGAAATCACTCAGCATGGATGGCGGACATGTAAAGTATAGCTTGCATTGGGCCTCAGGGTGGGGGGGGGGGGGGGGGACATAAAACACTAGTGGAGACAGCACCAGGGTTCCGTCACTCGTCCCGATATTGCACGCCGTTACCTCCGTGCACCCAATCGTGCATGTTAGCCTGAGATTTTCAAGCATGTCTAATCGATACATGCGTGAATACAAAAAGATCCTGGAGCACACAGGCTATAGTAAATAGGTGGTACCCCTGAGAGGGGAGCATGGATCTGGAGGAGACAACAATACTGACAAAATTATGATTCCAGATTCTGCTTCAAATCACCATATAATTTATTTAAAAAAAAACATGTAACACTGTAAAATCAGTATTCTTATTTTACAGTGTTACATGTTTGTTTTTTTTTAAATAAAGTATATGGTGATTTAAAGCAGGATCTGGAATCATATTTTTTTTATCTAAACATGCAACCAATTTTGGCCCAAAATTGGTTGCATCGTCAATCGGGCATGCTCTTGGCAGCACAGAATTTCATTAAAATACAATTATCGAATCGGATGGTCAATCGACTGCCAAGCCAAGTAATCTATGGGCACCTGAATGGATTTATCCAATCTATATTCCTATACAGAAACGTGTTTCTGTAGCCTATCATCTTAGAATCAGCCTCCAATCAGTGGCGTAGCAATAGGGGTTGCAGAGGTTGCGAACTCATCGGGGCCCTTGGGCCAGAGGGGTCCTCCCTCAACCACAGTATTAGCTCTTTATTGGTCCTGTGCTCATAATAATCACTTCTATAGATACTTTGAATAGTGGTAATCATTAACAAACTGTTTCCCATCCCCTTCTTGCACCTCTGACACTGTAGTTGCCATTGGTAGGTTTCGGTGCACCGTATCAACTGTTATGTATAGAGTGCTTTGGGGGCCCCATTGTAAAACTTGCATCGGGGGCCCACAGCTCCTTAGGTACACCACTGCCTCCGATCACTTTCCCCGTATATTATGTTTTATTTTGGGGAATAGGAAGAAGACACTGGGGGCCAGAATAGGCTGGGTGGTTTAGGTTATACAATGTGAACGGTGTTAAATAGCAGCAATGGTAACTATGGCGGAACATTGCCTTATTGGCAGAGAACACCTTTCTGTAAGTTTCTGTAATACTTGTCTTTGATAATCTCTGCCAATTTTGGAATTACAGCAGTATAACATGTGCCGTTGATTGCATTGTCATGTAGAATATAGCCAACCATATGGCTCTCTTTTATATACCTTAAAATCGTTGCTGTAATCTAGCACTCTGACGCTTGTGACTATAATTCTTTGGGAGGAGTCGATTCTTTAGAATTCCACTTTAGTTTTTACTCCACACATTGAAGTTTTGTTTCCGTGTTTCCTCCATAATAAAAAACGTGTCCAGAGAATGTTTTCTGTCTTCTTTGATCAAGGACAATATTTGCTCAGTAACTCCATGATGATTCTGCTCTGGAAAGAAGATTTGGGGTACCCAATGAGTCAAAAAAATGTTTGTAGACGTAACTACCAATCTTGAGGGTCCTCCCCCCAAAGGAAACTTTAATGGGGCCACCCAAGTTTTATAACCCCCTTCCCCACACCTGGGGACCTCACAGACTGGAGGCCACTCTGCCTGGGATCATAAAACAAGTATGGTCACCATGACTCGCTCCACTCATGACCAGTGCGACCACAACACCTGCTATGTGGGAGGCCCAAGTATCAGATGGAGGCAGGCAGTGTAGCCGAGACTCCCTGCACCACATGGCCGCCATGCAACTACAGTGGCTGCTCCTGCAGTACTTATTATTTTTTATTTTTTAGACCATCACATCTTCTAACCAACATCATTCACAGTGCAAGTACAAAACAAATATTAGGGAACATAGATAGATACATGAGAAGGACAAAACTCTGTACAATCAGGACATCCAGCAATACAAGCTTAAAGGGGCACTACAGCGAAAAACTGTAAAATTTAAAATATTTGCAAACCTATACAAATAAGAAGTACATTTCTCCCAGAGTAAAATGAGCCATAAGTTACTTTTCTCCTATAATGCTGTCACTTACAGTAAGTATTAGAAATCTGACAGAAGCGACAGGTTTTGGACTAGTCCATCTCTTCATAGGGGATTCTCAGCAAGGCTTTAAATCCTTTTTAAGGAATATCTTTATAAAGAATAAAACAATGATGCTGGCCAGCTTCCCTGCTCCCTACACAATTTTTTTGGCAGTTGGACAGAGAAACTGCCATTCACTAAGTGCTTTTGAAAATAAATATATCCCTGAGGATCCCCTATATAAAGAGATGGACTAGTCGCTTCTCTCAGATTTCTACTACCTACTGTAAGTCACAGCAACATAGGAGGAAAGTAATTTATGGCTCATTTTACTCTGGTAAAAATGTACTTCTTATTTGTATGTTTGTACATATTTTAAAATGTACAGTTTTTTGCTGTAGTGCCCCTTTAAATACATACATAGATGATGTGTGGTTTGAGAAGTCACCAATACTGGTGCATGTTCATATGATAATTTACATCAGAATAAGAAACACTCGGAGGAGACCCCTGCCCTTGTAAGCTTACACTCTAGAAGAGGGTAGTGGGTTGGAGACACAAGGGGAAAAGACACAGGGGTTAGCAGATGAGGCAGTGGATCTCCAATGATACCTATAGCAAATTGTAGTCTTAACAGGTGTGTTTTGAGGACTTCTGATGCCAAATTCACACATCTGATCAAAACTGGACTGCTTTTAGAGTAGGCTATGACTTTATAACAACCAAGTGGTTAAATTGAGCAATTGTTAAAAAAAGTGTGTGTGTGTGTGTGTGTGTGTGTGTGTGTGTGTGTGTGTGTGTGTGTGTGTGTGTGTGTGTGTGTGTGTGTGTGTGTGTGTGTGTGTGTGTCTGTGTGTGTGTGTGTGTGTCTGTGTGTGTCTGTGTGTGTGTGTGTGTGTACTGTGTATAGTGTGTGTACTGTGTGTACTGTGTATAGTGTGTGTGTGTGTGTGTGTGTGTGTGTGTCTGTGTGTGTGTGTGTGTGTGTCTGTGTGTGTGTGTGTGTGTACTGTGTATAGTGTGTGTACTGTGTGTACTGTGTATAGTGTGTGTGTGTGTGTGTGTGTGTGTGTGTGTGTGTGTGTGTGTGTGTGTGTGTGTGTGTGTGTGTGTGTGTCTGTGTGTGTCTGTGTGTGTGTGTGTCTGTGTCTGTGTGTGTCTGTGTCTGTGTGTGTGTGTGTGTGTGTGTGTGGACATCTTTACATTGTCTGAATTGAGTTTTGTGTTCTCCATGCAGAGCCGGGACAAGGTCCTTCAGCACCCAAGGCTGAGACACCAAAGTGCGCCCCTCTGTCCCTCCCACCCCAGCCGTTACACACTGATTGCTATTAGGCTAAGAGGTGCCCCATGGGCCCACAACCTCCCCAACACCTTAATCTCTAGTTATCTGGCTTGCAGTCACTGCCATGTATCCCTTTTTCTTATTTCTTTCTGCTTCAAACACAATTGGGAATGATAGCTGAGTGAGTTGTGCGTCCCCTCCTACACTGCGCCCTGAGGCTGGAGCCTCTCCAGCCTCTGCCTCGGCCCGGCCCTGTCTCCATGTGGTAGTGTGGGCTTCCTCTGGGTGCTCTGCTTTCCTTCCCCATTCCAAAAACATAATAGTAGATTATTTAGCTTTCCCTAAACTTGCCCTGGACTGTGGTGTGGATTATGGACTGTACTGCACCAGATTTTCATCCATTGAGATTGTTTCCAGTGGAAATCTTGTTGATTAGACTGTGAGCTCTCCTGAGGGACAATAAATGATGGCAATTATTGAGATTATTCTATGTTGAAATTATTCTATGTACTGCACTGCACCATATATGAATGCACTAAGATTGTCTGGAACTCTGGTAGTGACTGAAAAAAAAAACAAAAAAAAAACTAGGTTGCAAATTTGTATTGAGTTGCATAAATGGAGGATCTTAGCTTTCAAAATGGACTGCAGTAAATTTGTACTGGACCAGTTCACCAACAATGAGGCACCAATATATGAAAAAACACACAGTAAGAACACTTCCAAGCAGCACCTGTCTTATAAATGGTCTACAGAAGCCTGTCAGTAATTAGAGGCACATCACGTGAATTCAGACTGCAGTACCAAACTATGCAAGGGCTGAACTGACCCCAATAAACATAGCAAAATTAAGGGAGGCCCTCAACTACATATATAAGGTTGAACTCTAGTATTGATAAAAACATTGTCTTGGGTCAGGAGAAGTAGTCCTGGGCAGAGGGGATGAGATACATGGGATGGATGGAGCGGGTGCTCCCCCCCCCCTTCTCTCGGTTCTCTCGATGCGGGTGGCCCTGGAATGAATGGGTGGTTGTTTGTGAGTAGGTAGTGAGTAGTTTAGAATGTGTATGTGGGAATAGCGGATCAGGATATCAGAGTAGGAGAAAATATGGGGAGGACGCCCTGCCCACCCTGGGAGATGAAGCGGAGTACCTTCGCCTTTATAGATGCCCTTCTTTCTCTCTGACCTCCCCGTCCATAGGTTTGACCTAACCCCCCCTCCCTCTCCGGGTGCGGTCCCCATAGATGAGAGGATTAAAATAGGACTAGACGGGATGTACTCTACATGAGGAGGGGTGGGATGAGGGGTGGGGGCCTTAGAGGTGGAAGAGGGGATGGACTATTGGAAATGGGGCATTGGTGGGAGGTGGGTGGAGATGGGGTATTGGATGAACTGTATTTGATTATCCTAGAGAAATGTTTTAAATGAGGTATGGATTTATGAAACTATTTTGTAATATGTTTTTTATATGGATTGAAATTGATAAATAAAGAATATATATAAAAAAAAAACATTGCATGAAATTTACCTTCAGTTGCACTACCTGCACTATTCGCATTCAGTTGCACTAATGGAGGATGTTAGCTTCCAAAAATAGTTTTGCATGCCAAGGCATTACGTACTGGACCCTTTCGCCTCATTGAAGTCCCACTCCAGTCGAAAGGGGCCCTACCACTAATATGTGACTTGGAAGCCAACTTACCTGTGGGACTTCAAAAATACACACCAATATGTGAGACTGATTTATGTGCATGCATGTGTTCCCTTTGCAAGAGATAACCTCATCTTGACTTTCAGGTACAAGAGCATGGTATACATAGAGTGGGGACCGATTCGAAGGAGGGGACCTCAACGCTGGTGAATAGGTCCAGTTCTGCAGTCCATTTTGGAAGCTAAGAAGATTCATTTTTGCAACTGAACATAATTTTGCAAGCTAGTTGTTTTTACCACTACTACAGTTCCAGCTTGTTGTGTTTGTTTTCAGTTTAGAGAGTTAGTGATCGCTTGTACAGCAGAGTTCATTTGCACAGAAGAGACATTTGAGCTGGCTGCAAATTGAAGCAGAAGGCTCATTTAATACGGTTACACCGGTCTTTGTTTATGGACGTTATAGAAACAAAGCGGTATTTCCTTTTTAAGGCAGTCAGGGGGACCCGTGGGCCTCAGAAACCTAAGAGGTCACTCAACAACTGGCCCACTGAGTGCTGACAGCCATGCCAAGCATGCAGCAAGCGCGGCACCGGAAAGCAAAAAGGGATAAAATTCCCCCATCTGATCAGTTAGCAGCACAAAATGAAATACAGCAACTGGCAAGGGCAAGAGATAATAGATGGGCATGCAAAGCTAGCTATGGACAGATGCACAAAGCAAGTGGTGGAAGAGAAAATGAATAACAAAGAGACAGACTGAGAGAGAGAGAGGAAAAAAAAAGTTGCAGGCAGAGGCAGCTCAAGAGGGAGTTTGAAGGAAAAATCTGTTCCCCAGGATCTGTGCTTTTACTGTCAGCCTGCTCTGATTAACGGGCTGCCTTCCAGCTCCCAGCCGGCTCCCTCTCTCTCTCTCTCTCTGCTGCCTCCCCCTCCCCATCCTGCCTCCCTGGCGTGGGCGGGGCCTGTTGAAAGGTTACATTTGCACAATGTGCCTCTGGATAAAGCATGCCTGGGGGAGGGAGATGGAGAGGGGAAGGGAGGGGGCAAACACAGCACTCTCAGAAAAAGCCAAACCATTCTGCAGTGTCTGTGTAATGGAAAAAACCCTCTGGGGACGTGCAGAAAAATATCAAGTTACACTCACTCAGTACAATGAAGGGGAAAGGAAAAAGGAAAAAAAAACCCTTCCCCGCTTGCAATGTGGAAAGAAAGCGCTTTCAAAGGGAGTTGAGCTTGATCAGAGAGGATTGTTCTCTCTCCAGCGCTTCTTATACCAGGGGTGTGAAAAAGAGGACAGATCTGCTCATTAATACCCCTCCGCTTCATTAACCGTGTAGGCGCTGTGTGCTCGGCGCAAGCTGTATACGTGGCTAACCTTGACTATAGGCAACCCTTGCAGCCGCACTAGGCGCAGATACGGGGGCGCCCGCAGCGGAGCTGATTTCTCACTATGACGTACAGCTTTGGGTTTTTAAAATATAAGGCTTTTTATATGACTTTAGCAATCAGAGGAAAGGGATTTGATCCTCATTTAAAGGGAAGCCACCAGGAAGCAAAAATGATTGG
Organism: Hyperolius riggenbachi; assembly: GCF_040937935.1. Lineage (NCBI taxonomy): Eukaryota > Metazoa > Chordata > Amphibia > Anura > Hyperoliidae > Hyperolius > Hyperolius riggenbachi. The sequence continues at coordinate 244,315,297 of NC_090653.1, read as the reverse complement.
CAGAGTAAAGGGAGGTTCGATGCTATCATTTACATTTCTACTGTGACCAAGAGTGAATCCGAAAAATAATAATTCCCACATTGTGCTGTAAATCTGGGTCACGTTGCACTGTATGCTTATGCTCACACTAACCTTACCCTCTTCAGTGCCTAACACTAACCTCCCCTCTCCAGTGCCTAACACAAAAATCCCACTCTCCAATGCCTAACACTAACCTCTCTCTAAAGCCTAATACTAACCTCTCTCCAGTGCCTATCACTAATGTCTCCCTCTCATGATACCTAATACTACCTCTTCTCCAGTGCCTAACACTAACCTCTCCTCTGCCTAACACTAACCTTTCCTCTGCCTTACACGAAACCCCCCCCCCCCCCCCCCATACCTAACACTAACCTCCCTTTTCCAAATGCCTGACACTTACCTTCCCCTCGCCAAAGCCTAACACTGACCTCTCTCTAGATCCTAATACTAACCCATCTTCAGTGCCTAACACTAACCTCTCCTCTGCCTAACACTAACCTTTCCTCTGCCTTACACTAACCCCCCCCCTCCCCAATACCTAACACTAACCCCCCCCCCCCTCCCCAATACCTAACACTAACCTCCCAAATGCCTGACACTTACATTCATCTCACCAATGCCTAACACTGATCTACCCCTCCCCAATACCAAACACTAAAATCCCCTCTACAATGCCTAACACTGCCCTCTTCCCCCCCCCCCCCCTCCAATGACTAACACTAACCTCCCCACTCTTCACTCCTAACACTTACTTCCTCTCTCCATTGCCTAACATTTACTTCCCCTCTCCAATGCCTAACACTAACCTTCCCTCTCCAATGTCTAACACTAACCTCCCCTCTCCTGTGCCTAACGCTAACCTCCCGCCTAACATTAACCTCCCCTCTCCAATGCCTAACATTAACCTCCCCTCTCCAATGCCTATCACTAACCTTCCCTCTCCAATGCCTGACACTAACCTCCCCTCTCCAATGCCTAACACTAACCTCCCCTCTCCAGTGCATGACACTATCCTCACCCTCTCCAATGTCTAACACTAACCTCCCCCCTCCCCTCTCCGATACTTAACACTAACTTATCCAAGGCCTAAAACGAACTTCCTCTCTCCTATGCCTAACACTAACCTGCCCTCTCCCCTGCCTAACCCTAACCTCCTATCTCTAATGCCTAACAGTAAGCACATCCTATCCAGTGCCTAACACTAACCTCCCTACCCCAATGCCTAACTCCTAACTTCCTGAGTGTGAACTCACCCTTAGTGATCTTTTAGGTTGTGCTGTATTTTACCTATTTTTGAAATTATCAGCAAATTTGGAATAAGTAGACTTGCTGATTACGTAGGGGGAACATAGGTGGACACGGGAGTGCTGCTGCGGGTGGATCGTGCAGGGAATCTACCTCCTCATGCTAGGAGGTGACCCAGCATCAGCGGGTGGGGCGTGAATAGTGCACCAGTTTGTGTGCTGTACTGTAGTTCCGTGTACATTGCATGTGCACTGGGGTAATAACAATTTCACATGGTGCAGGGTGGTAGGCTGCATACAGATGATAGTTAAAACCTATGGATGAGATAACCTTGCCAATGGAGGATGTGTATAGGGAGAACAGTATGGGGCCGAGCAGAAAAAGTGGGATCAGCGCATCACCAGGCCGCCTCTGAATGGCCTCAGCTCAGAGATGCGCTGAGCCCCCCCAGTAACTACAAACGCACCTTGAACCCAAACAGAGGCTCTGCATATACACCAAAGAAAAACTAACAAGTGGGAGCAGCTGACCAGAATTAAATCAAACATAGCAAAGAAATGAACAGCGCTACTTAAAAACAGATGAATGCTTACCTGCAGAGGCGGCCTGGTGATGCGCTGATCCCACTTTTTCTGCGCAATTCTTAAATTTACTGGTAGCGCGCCCAGTATATGCATATGCATAGGTAGGATTTAGTTAGTGTTAGGTCCCCTCCCATGGAGGAAAGACTTCTTCGACAGTGGGAGGGACGAGTACCTAACAAATTGCATGCAAGCTGTTAGTGGAAACTAACATCCTCCAAGTGGTAGACAGGTTGTATGTGTGCTCATTGTGTATTTGTATCCCATGAGTGGGGTCTGCACTTTTTTGCAGGTAAGCATTCATCTGTTTTTAAGTATGGGGCCGAGGCCTGTGCCTTGGGGGACTTCCACCGAGAGGTGGTTGGGGATGGATAAGGATTCATTGAAGGAGGTTGTGAGGGAGCGGTTGGAGAGGTAGGATGAGAGCCAAGCCAGGGCGAGGTCATGATTGCCCACTTGTTCAGTTTTCCTCATGGCATTCTACTACAACTTTTACTGATAAAAAAAATCTTTTCAATACTTACCTCCTAACGCTACTCCCGGATAGCTGAACGGCGCTGGCGAAAAAATAACTTGTCTGAGCATTTTCACAGTTACTAAGAGGCTTTGTACACGCTAAGACAGGCCCTTACAGCAGCCAAACATTCTTACTTCTCCTCACTAATCTCCTCACACTCCCACAACCCTAAACTACTCTTTGCTACATTCAACTCCCTCCTCCGACCCCCACCTCCACCTCCCCACTCCCTGCATCTCAGCCGAGGACTTTGTCTCCTTCTTTAGTGATAAAATCACCAACATCCGAAAAACTTTACCCAGCTGCCTCCTCTTTCCATACATACCCCAAACCTTACATCCTCCCTGACAACCTTCTCACCACTAACCAAACTCACTGTCTCCTCTCTCATCTCTTAATCACATCCCACTACATGCCCACTTGACCCCATGCCCTCTCACCTCATTACTCACTTATCCTCTACCATCTCACCTGCCTTAACCTCCCTCTTCAACCTTACCCTCACCAGAGGCATCGTTTCATCCTCCTTCAAACAAGCCCTTGTTACGCCTATACTCAAAGAAACCTTCTCTTGACCCCTCTTTCCTGCCCAACTACCAACCTATTTCTCTCCTCCCCTTCTCTTCAAAATTACTTGAGCGCCACGTCTATATTGACTTAGTCCATCACCTCACTGCTAATTCTCTGTTTGATGACCTCCAATCTGGATTCCGCCCCAGCCACTCTACCGAAACTGCCCTTCTTAAAGTAACCAATGACCTGGCGACTGCTAAATCTAAAGGCCTCTTCTCTATTCTTATCCTCCTAGACCTCTCTTCTGCTTTTGACACAGTGGACCACCCCTACCTCTCCAAATCCTCTCATCTATGGGCATTCAGGGTCTTGCTCTCTCCTGGCTTTCCTCCTACCTCTCAGATAGGACCTTCAAAGTTGCCTACTCCAGCACCACCTCCTCTCCACGTCCCCTCACTGTTGGAGTTCCCCAAGGCTCAGTCCTCAGACCTCTCCTTTTCTCTATCTACACATATGGTCTTGGTCAACTCATCAGCTTCTTTGGTTTCCAATATCACCTATATGCTGACGATACCCAGATCTACATTTCAGCACCTGACTTGGACACCTTAAAGAGAAACTCCTACCAAGAATTGAACTTTATGCCAATCAGTAGCTGATACCCCCTTTTACATGAGTAATCTATTCCTTTTCACAAACAGACCATCAGGGGGCGCTGTATGGCTGATATTGTGGTGAAATCCCTCCCACAAAGAAATTCTGAGTACATACTCTTGGCAGTTTCCTGTCTGTGAACCCTGTTGCATTGTGGGAAATAGCTGTTTACAGCTGTTTCTAACTGCCAAAACAGCAAGCAGCAGCTACATCACTTACCAGCAGTAAAAATGTCACCATGTGATAAATGTCAGAATATAAATCATGGATTTAAAATATTTTACAATGTGCAAAAACTGACTAAATCATTTATACATAATTATTGTAAAAGTGAAGCACTTTTTTTTATTACATTGTTTTCACTGGAGTTCCTCTTTAAAAGCTGTCTCAATGCGATCGCCTCTTTCATGTGCTCCTGTTTTCTGAAACTCAATATGGATAAGACTGAAATAGTAGTCTTCCCACCTCACAACTCAATGCCCCTGCCATACATCACTATTTCTGTTGATGGCACTTCCATAACACCTGTCCCCCAGGCTGGCTGTCTAGGTGTAACTTTGGACTCAAGTCTCACGTTCAAACCACACATTGACAAACTATCCTCCTCTGTTGCCTCCACCTAAAAACATCTCCCGCATCCATCCTTTTCTAACACAGGACACCACCAAACTTCTGCATGCCATGATTATTTCCCGACTAGACTATTGCAACTCTCTGCTCTGCGGCCTCCCTGCCAACCGTTTAGCCGCCCTACAGTCTATCATGAACTCTGCTGCATGACTAATCCACCTCTCCTCCTAATTCTCTAGCCCAATCCCCCTCTGTCAGTCCCTTCACTGGCTGCCAGTTACACAAAGGAAACAATTTAAAATTCTTACTCTCATCTACAAAGCTCTCCACAACGTAGCTCCTTTCTATCTTAATCAACTTATTTTCAGATACCATCCTACACGCAATCTCCGCTCTGCTAACGATATCCATGTCTTCTTCCCTGATCACCTCTCTACCACTCCCGCTTGCAAGACTTCTCTCTATCCTCTCCCCTCCTCTGGAACACTCTCCCTCAAAACATCCGCCACTCACGCACACTTACTATTTTTAGGCGCAATCTGAAAACTCACCTCTTCAGGCAAGCATACTCTCCTACCTAGGACCCTGCCCACTAACCACCATTTCTACCACTCCACACTCCGTTTCCCTTTACCTACTGCCCTATACCTTAAATGTTAAGACTGTAAGGCCTTTTGGTCAGGGCTCTCTTCCCCTTTTGTCTCACAATGCTGTGTAATGGGTGTACATACCCCCCATCTTTGTAATAATTGTACTCGCTTCAGGTTCCCTTTAACTTTGCTGACTTATACTTGAGTCAATAAAAAATTCCAGCTTGAGAGGGTCAAATATTGGAGTCGACTTATACATGAGGTCAACTTGTATTTGATTATGCATGGGTATGTACTTTATCACTGAAGGTTATGGAAGGTAATGGCATTTAAGTATGAAATAATACTTGTTATTACATAGTGTGTCCCATTTGGAGACAGCAGGTGGAACTTTTGAGCAAAAAAAAAAAAAAAAGACTGAGAGGCCTATGCTTTGTTTATGGCTTTTGTGGTGAGATAAGACAAGCTAACAATATAGACTGATTGTTCCATTTGCCTTGCTGAGCAGAATTCCTTCCTTTGTTTGGTGCCTGTTTCTGAACATTGTCTCCAGGCAGTGACCTTCTGCTGTGCTCTGTTATTCAAAAACCCACAAGGCTTTGTATACTGAGACTACTACACAGGTTAGATTTTAGTCTCCCCAAAGGATCGTTCATTTTGGGTGACAGGTGAATAATGGGCCACATACAGACGCCCTGTTTAGGGTGTATGCCAAGAACGATACCCAATACGATTACACTTCAGGACATGAAAATATAGAAAATGTACAAAGCTGTTATTACAAGACTGTACCTTTTATCAAAGATGTATATGTAAGATGTAGGTACACACAAAAAGGTGGTTGGTGGATGGTTAAAAAGGGCGCCAGATTTTATCGTTTAGTAAAATGGGCGCCAGGATATGTCGTAAAATATTTTTTAATAATACTGATATTCTACTATTCCCCACTGTAACCTCTATTTTCACGTTTAATATAAGCACCAGTAAAAGTGATAAAATATTGTTTAATTTACTGATACTTTACTACTTTATTCATATAGTAAAATATCTTGAATACTTACAGATACACGGAACCCTCCCCTGTTGGTTCCTAACCTTAACCCCTACCAGTGGTGCCTAACCTTAACCCCTCCCGGTGGTGCCTAACCTTAACCCCCGCCCTCAGTGGTGCCTAACCTTAAACCTCCCCGGTGGTGCCTAACCTTAACCCCTCCTGGTGGTGCCTAACCTTACTTAACCCCCCGTGGTGCCTAACCTTAACCTGGCGCCCCCGATGTTGCCTAACCTTAACCCCTCCTGGTGGTGCCTAACCTTAATTCCTCCCCCCAGTGGTGCCTAACTTAACCCCCGAGTGGTTCCTAACCTTAACCCCCCACCCCCTGTGGTGCCTAACCATAACCTCGTTTTGTTTGTGTAATATAAATTAGTATATGATTGTTTATGGTTTTATGTAACATAGAATCAAAAACGATGATAATTGAGGAGTAAAATACAAATTTTTATAAAAATCACAGCAGCAATCACTTAACAACAAAAGAAAGCTCTATTTGTGAGAAGAAAAGGAGGTAAAATTCATTTAGGTGCTAAGTTGTATGACTGAGCAATAAACCATTAAAGTTGTGAAGTGCCGAGTTGTAAAAAATTACATGGTCACTAGGGGAGTATAAACCCCCAGTCGTCAAGTAGTTAATGTAAACAAATTTTCTCTGAGAAAGCATAGGGAACAGTTATAGAAACGATTATTTGTTAAATAATGGGTTATTGTAATCGATAAAGTTGGTATAGAAATGAAAGTTAAAGATAACAAGCTATTTAGGTTTTTATATTTACGCAGCGCCATTTTTATAAACTTAGCGCCAATAGAGAAAAGATTTGCATTGATATAAATAGAGCTCCTTTTTAGTAGACACTATTATTACGTTATAACATATTAGAATTTAAACTTGTCAGCCATTCAAAAATATTTTAAACTAAAACTTTAGTTATCCTTAAAGTGACACTGAAGCGAAAAAAATAAAATAAAATAATATATAATGAATTGTATGTATAGTACGGATAATTAATAAAACATTAAAAAAGACTCTCATATTTTTATTTTCAGTTATGTAGCTTTAAGTCATAGCTGCAGGCCCGTACAATACAGCACACAAGTGATTTCCCCCCCCCCCCCTTTTCTCCCCACCAACAGAGCTCTCTGTTGCTGGGGTCTGATCACCCCCCCCCCCCCCCTTTGTGTTTGTTTGTTTTTTTAGTATAAATATTTGTGTTTGTTTTTTAATAAAATATGCTTTTTTTTCTGTGCTGTCGCCCGCTCCCTCCCTCCCTCCCTCCGCCAGCCAATCAGCGTGATCAGCTGTCATAAGCTTCAGCCTATGACAGCCGATCACTGTGCAGCCTCTAGAGGGGACAGCCGTGTCACATGGCTGTCCCCAGTACAGCGCTGCTGCTGATCTCAGCGCTATACAAGTAAATAGACGGCGATCTAACAGTCTCCCGAGTGGCTATTGCCGCTCGTAGACTGAAGAGGGGGCGGAGCTCCACCCTCCGAGCACGAGATGCGCGCGCGATCTCATGCAAATTAGAGCCCCAGGACTTGCCAATTGGCGTTAGGCGGTCTTTAGGTAGTTAAATGATGAAACAGAGCAAAGCTAATGATCCTTTGAACTTCCTGGCAAAAAAGCATTAAATACACAAGAAACCGTAAGAGGCAGGTTGAGATAAGTGCTTCAGAAAATAGCATTGCTCTCTGACTAAAGTAAAGGTAGCCATACACTGGTCGATTTGCCATTAGATCGACCAGCTGACAGATCCCTATCTGATCGAGTCTGATCAGAGAGGGATCGTATGGCTGCCTTTACTGCAAACAGATTGTGAATCGATTTCGGCCTGAAACCGATCACAATCTGTTGAGCTGCTCCTGCCGCCTGTCCCCCCCCCCCCCCCCCCGTATACATTACCTGAAGCTGGCTCCCGGGCGTCTTCTCCGCGCTGCACCGCACCGCTCTGTTCTTGCTCCATCCCGGCGCTTCCTGTGTCACTCCGTGACCAGGAAGTTCAAATAGAGCGCCCTCTATTTGAACTTCCTGTGCACTGCAGTGACACAGGAAGCGCCGGGATGGAGCCGGAAAAGAGCGGTGCAGCTCGGAGAAGACGCCCGGGAGCCAGCGTCAGGTAATGTATACCTGATCGGATCGGCCGCCGCTTGCGACGCGCACCCTACCCGCGGGCGATCGAGGGTAATTTCCCGCACGGCGCGATCGACGGACCGATCCGATTTTGGGAGGAAATCGGATTGGTGGGTGCGTTTAGCGCGAACGATTGGCAGCAGATTCGATCCCAGGATCGAATCTGCTGTCGAAACGGCCGCGAATCGGGCCAGTGTATGGCCACCTTAAGAGAAGCTCCTTTGCATAGATAACAACTGAAGTTTCTTAACTCTTCCTGTACTGGAAACAATATGAGACTCCAATATGTGCTACTAATGTTCTATTTCTTAGCTGTACTACACGTACAATTCATTACATCATAAGTTTATTTTCACTTCATATTCCCTTTAAACATAAATTAAAGAGGCACTATTAGCAATAACATGCCCACTAAAGAAAACACATATGTAAGTAGATAAATACTTCCTCTACTTACATAACAGATGTGTTGCACTGTCCTCGGTTTCCTTCCATATCATTTTATATTATAAATATGTGGTCATTCTCTTCATGGCAGGGGCCATCTTGCTTCCTCCGGGTATATTCTTCCCCCCCCTACCCCCCTGCACTCCCCCCCCCCCCCCCCCCCCGCACTTATCCTCAGCACAGCCAGCGGAGAGGAAAAGCTGCAGCTGGCAAAGACTCGCGTAAAAATAGATCCAAGCGCTGCAGTTCCCCCTATACTCTCTGCTCTACCACCAGTGGCAGTGCAGAGAGTATGGGGGGAACTGCAGCGCCTGGGAACATTATTCCTGGAGTCTGTGCGCTGCCTTTATCCTTCCCCAAAGATCTGTGCGGGGAAGAAGGAGAATGCGGCGGGCGGCAGAAGGGCAGAAGGGGGGCGCGGACATCACACTGGAGGAGGGGGGCAGAGGACAGTGACAGGAGATAGCCTCTGGCCCCCCTCCGTGCGCTCTTACAGCGGCTACAACCACCACAGACAAGGTGAGAGCAGGCGGCCAATCGCAGAGCAGAGAGGTGATTGACAGAGGCTTTAGCCAATCATCCTGCCTGTCATTTCTGTTCTGCGGCCTTGCGTCCTGCAAGCATGGGGAGAGAAAAACCTCCTAAGGAAAAAAGTAAGAAGGATTTTAACTATTTGCATTGCCTTATTAGCAACCTTTTTGTGTATGTAATAGGCTAAAATCGAAAATGTATTTCACATATAATGCCTAACAGTTACTCTTTAAAACTAAAATTTCTAAAAAAAAAAAAAAAGAAGAAGTCATTTTTAAGAGTAGGAGGATAGATACAATCTCATCAACTTATTTTCACTTCGAGTTCACTTTAAATGAGATTTCTGTCCAGACTCCACTGATTTACATTCATTAATCTCTAGAATGATGGTCAACGGACCCTATGTTGCTGGCCCTCTGTGTCATGTGACAGGGATGGAGTTTAGAGTGTAACTACAAGTAATGTGACCCCAAACTTCCGATGGGACACACTGCTGGCTGCATCTCCTGTCATATGTACTCTTTCCTGTATGGTTCAGATGGATCATCACCGGCGTCCGCCCCCAGTGTTTACAGCTCGGGATCCACCGCATCGCGTACTCAGATAAATGGAAGCATTTATATCACGTTGTTTACTGTCGATTGCCATTGTTTCGTCAAGTGCTATGGTTGATCAAGTTTTCCCGAACTCTACATGCCACTTCTGGTTTTCGCAGAATTCGCTGTAACGGTATCCCACGGGGCTCAAAATGCAATGACGGATCAATGCCAAACAGTGACAAACGCTTTTCTGCACCCAGGTTACTTTTGCCCAGAGGCCCTGTTATAACTAAAACCGGTACTGCTGAAAAGCATAGCCGAGGCTTCACAGAGAGATTTCTGTGGAGATCCCACTACTTTACAAGCTCTCAAGGTCATACGCAGGACCGGCCCTAACATGAAGCAGACTGAATCACATGATTCAGGACAGCAGACTGTAGGGGGCAGCACCAGCTCTACACTCAGCTGATCTTTTTCAGTTTCTACCTCTGCTCTGCTGCTTCTGCCTAAATCATGGAGCAACAGAGCTTGCCTGCTGTTAGTCTGTGTGTGCTGGCACACCCCTTATTAAATATGCACTGCTCTCTGCTGGCCCCGCCTCCTCTCCATGTGCCAGTCTACCCTCTGGTTCCCACCTTTAGCTGTTGGCACCCAGCCACCCACCTACACATCCGCACTCAGCCGAACCCTGGCCCCCCCGGCAGCAAAAAGTCTAGAACCTGCCCTAGTCATGGGACAGTTTTTATAGAGCAGAGGTGGTAGGCATCACTGGCAATAGCACTGAGAGGGGTTTGGGAGAAGATGGTGTACTAGAAGCAGAGCCAGATCATCCACAAGGCAAACCTAGGCTTGGAGAGATCTAGGGTGGATGCTAGTCTCCACCAAGTATTACTAAAAAAATCCAGGTGACAATCAGTGGTGGGCAAAAACTGCTATATTGCCTAGGGCCCCATTTCATTGTAATCCTATTCTGACTACAAGTTTGCACCATGGAAACCAGCAGCAGCCTCCCTTGCACTCGCACTGTTTCCACTCTCTTATGGAGTATGCTAATTGTTCAGTCATCAGCACTTCAGACCTGTGAAGAGAGCGGATTAACGCAATACTCCAAGAAGTGTTTTAGGCAGCATGAAATATACATGGGCCTCTTCACTTGCGTGTTATACCGCGCTTGCCCTTATTCTAAGAGGGAAACTAGGATGGAACAAAACAGGAGCAATTCAGGCTGCGATTTTCTTCCAGTGAAGTAACCCATGATGGAACTGTAAAGATACAGCATTACCATTCTGGAAATGTTTGGCTCGGTAATTAAACAATAGTGGGGATAATATATCAAAACAGATTCAGGGAAAACTGGTGCAGTTGCTCAGAGCAGCCAATCAGAAGCCATGTTTTATTTAACAATCGCTCTGGACAGCTGCTTTACGTTTGCTGCAGTTTTCCATGCACTTACTTTGATAAATCTTCCCCAGAATCATCTCTCTTAAAGAGAGTCTGAAGCGAGAATAAATCTCGCTTCAGACCTCATAAATAGCAGGGGCACGTGTGCCCCTGCTAAAACGCCGCTATAGCGCGGCTTAACGGGGGTCCCTTCACCCCCAAATCCCCCTCGATACACCCGGGGAGCGCTTCCTGGTTGGGGCAGGGCTGACCGCCGCAGCCCTGCCCCACGCGCGTCTGTCAACGCGTATCTCCGCCTCTCCCCCGCCCCTCTCAGTCTTCCTTCACTGAGAGGGGCGGGGGAGAGGCGGCGATGCGCCGCTGACAGACGCGACTGGAGGCAGGGCTGCAGCCGTTAGCCCTGCCTCCAGGAAGGGAAATTCTGCGACCTTTCTACGACACAATTTTGCGGGGGGTGGGTTGGGGGTGAAGGGACCCCCGTTTAGCCGCGGGATAGCGGCGTTTTAGCAGGGGCACACGTGCCCCTGCTATTTATGAGCTCTGAAGCGAGATTTATTCTCGCTTCAGAGTCTCTTTAAGCTGTTATCCAAAGAATGAAGAAATCGCCAGTAACAAACAATACACACTGTATATCGGTGTGTACAGTCACCTAACAACTGATTTATACAGAGGGAGTAGTATACTAGCATCTCTTGATTTTATTTCCCATTTTATGCATCCCAGAATTTTTGTTTTGCTTTAGTTACTGCTGCTTGGTATTGAATACGGGTGTTTAGCTTGTTATCAACCGGTATTCCCATGTCCTTCTCCAAGTCTGAGGTCAGCTATAATTAAGGACTAGACTGTCCGAAACATGTCAGCTGTGTGATCTATGAGGATTTTGGATTTGTCCACAAATTAAGAAGTCTTAGTGGACAAGTGCAGACCATTCTTTTCTCTGTTTGCCATATAGGCTTTGCTAACCTGATCAAGCACTGTCCAAGGACTGCATGGGGTGAAGCAGTAGCCACACTTCTTTGCACATCTGATGTTCCCAGTTGTAAGCCATTTAAAATAATAATAATCTTAACATTTCTAAAGCGCCTTTCTCCTATTGGACTCAAAGCACCCAAGAGCTGCAGCCACTAAGAGCATGCTCAAGGGGCCACCCAGCAGTGTTAGGGAGTCTTGCCCAAGGACTTCTTACGAATAGGTAATGACCCTAGCTAGAATTCAAACCCTGGTCTCCCCATCAAAGGCAGAGCCCTTAACCAATATACTATCCATCCATTTATTCTATATGTTGCTCTACCGTTGGCACGTCCAAGATGCATGACCTTGTATTTATCTACATTGAATTTCATCTGCCATCAGTAGGCCAATATAGCTATGCTCGCTGAGACCCTATTGTAAAATGTCACTATCCTACTTAGTGTTTATAATTCTGCATAGTTTTGTATAATCTGCAAAGATGGTGTCATTACTCTGTATTCCATCCGCTAGATCAGGGGTCGGGAACCTATGGCTCGCGAGCCATATATGGCTCTTTTCATGCCTGCGTATGGCTCTCTGGCTCGCTAAAAGACGGGTGACAGAGCGGCCAGAGAGCCTGTGTTTAGTAATCTGCCCCGCTGTAATCTGCGCCGCCGCCCCGCCCCCCTCCTCCATGCCGGTAATCTGCGCCGCCGCCCCGCCCCCCTCCTCCATGCCGGGTGTTTGTAATTGCGCTGATGCTGGCGCTGCCTGTGTGATGTCACACGTTACGTGTGACACATCGGCGCAGCCGGCGGGAACTGAGGCAGCTTGGCGGGGGGAGGAGCCGACCCCACGACGTGCGACCCGGAGGCAGCCGCACCCATAGGTACTGCTCCGGAGCGCACAAGCCAGCAGCAGCCGTCGCCGCCGCCGCAGGAGCCGCCGCAGTCACTCCAGGACAGGTCCAGGAGGTCACTCCAGTCTGGTAAATTCATTTGTGGGGAAATCGTCTGCCAATGAGATAGGATAGGCATTTGTGGGGAAATCGTCTGCCAATGAGATTGCATTTGTAGGGAAATTGTCTGCCAATGAGATTGCATTTGTGGGGAAATAGTCTGCCAATTGAGATTGCATTTGTGGGGAAAGCGTCTGCCAATGAGATTGCATTTGTGGGGAAATCGTCTGCCAATGAGATTGCACTTGTGGGGAAATTGTCTGCTAATGAGATTGTACTTGTGGGGAAATCGTCTGCCAATGAGATTGCACTTGTGGGGAAATAGTCTGCCAATGAGATTGCACTTGTGGGGAAATTGTCTGCCAATGAGATTGCATTTGTGGGGAAATTGTCTGCCAATGAGATTGCATTTGTGGGGAAATTGTCTGCCAATGAGATTGCACTTGTGGGGAAAACGTCTGCCAATGAGATTGCACTTGTGGGGAAAACGTCTGCCAATGAGATTGCACTTGTGGGGAAAACGTCTGCCAATGAGATTGCACTTGTGGGGAAATTGTCTGCCAATGAGATTGCACTTGTGGGGAAATAGTCTGCCAATGAGATTGCACTTGTGGGGAAATTGTCTGCCAATGAGATTGCATTTGTGGGGAAATTGTCTGCCAATGAGATTGCATTTGTGGGGAAATTGTCTGCCAATGAGATTGCACTTGTGGGGAAAACGTCTGCCAATGAGATTGCACTTGTGGGGAAAACGTCTGCCAATGAGATTGCACTTGTGGGGAAAACGTCTGCCAATGAGATTGCACTTGTGGGGAAAACGTCTGCCAATGAGATTGCACTTGTGGGGAAATAGTCTGCCAATGAGATTGCACTTGTGGGGAAATTGTCTGCCAATGAGATTGCATTTGTGGGGAAATTGTCTGCCAATGAGATTGCATTTGTGGGGAAATCGTCTGCCAATGAGATTGCATTTTGTGGCCAGCCGGCCCTCCACCATGTGGACTATTGTGCACCTCATCTGTCCACCCACCAAGCAATATCACCTGCCCACCCAGCACCTTGACCTACCTCTCCGCACCCTGACCTGCCGCTCCCATTATTTACTGGTGAATGCTGGCCAGTGTACGATTATTTTATGGTGAAATGCTCCCCACTTTACGATTAATTTCTGGTGAAACATTGCTGCATTAGAATTACTTTATGGCGAACCGCTGCCCCATTATGATTATTTGGCACCTATGGGGGAGCCCCATCCACATTTTCGCAGGGGGGGCCCAGTGATTTCTAGTTTCGCCCCTGTCCCCTGACCGGCCTTCCCAACCCACCACCCCTAGCCATCTCCCCCTGCCCAGGAGTTCACAACCTAATCCTAACCATTAGCAACTGCATAACAACGTTATTAAAGAATGCAGACACTTATTGTACTTTAAAAAGTGTTTGTTTTGCATAAAATGTACACATTACCTTGTATTTAGTTTTAAACATATTGTATGGCTCTCACAGAATTTCATTTTAAAATATGTCGTGTTTATGGCTCTCTCGGCCAAAAAGGTTCCCTACCCCTGCGCTAGATCATTAATAAATACATTAAAAAGGATTGGACCTGGTACTGACCCTTGCGGGACACCACTGCTAACAGTTTCCCATTTTGAATATGACCCATTTACCAAAACTCTTTGCCTTCTGTCTCTTAACTAGTTCTGTATCGACAAATACACATTTTCTCCTAGTCCCGGTATCCTCAGCTTCTGCACCAGGCTATTATGGGGAACAGTGTCAAAAGCCTATTCAAGACCATAATCTAACTGTGCATTCACTACTTCATAAAAGATGAGCATGTTCGTGAGACAAAACCCGTCTTTAGTAAACCCATGCTGATGAGCTGAAATGAGATTATTCTGTGCTATAAAGTCTTGTATAGCGTCTCTTAGAATACCTTCAAACAGTGTACACACAACTGATGTTAAGCTTACAGATCTGTAGTTTCCAGTTTCTGATCTTTTTTCATTCTTAAATAAGAGAAAAATATCATCTTACTCCCTTGCGTACCATAACACAGAACAGGTTCAAAAAATGCTACTAAATACACAATGACTGCTTTAAGAATGTCACGATAAATACATATTAACGCTGTAAATGATGTTCTGGCTTCTTAAAGTAGTAGGATTAGCCATACTATGCCAGGGAAAAGAAACACATACAATGGGATGCGAAAGTTTGGGCAACCTTGTTAATCGTCATGATTTTTTTGTTTAAATCGTTGGTTGTTACGATAAAAAAAATGTCAGTTAAATGTATCATATAGGAGACACACACAGTGATATTTGAGAAGTGAAATAAAGTTTATTGGATTTACAGAAAGTGTGCAATAATTGTTTAAACAAAATTAGGCAGGTGCATAAATTTGGGCACCGCAAAAAAGAAATGAAATCAATATTTAGTAGATCCTCCTTTTGCAGAAATTACAGCCTCTAAACGCTTCCTGTAGGTTCCAATGAGAGTCTGGATTCTGGTTGAAGGTATTTTGGACCATTCCTCTTTACAAAACATCTCTAGTTCATTCAGGATTGATGGCTTCTGAGCATGGACAGCTCTCTTTAACTCACACCACAGATTTACAATTATATTCCGGTCTTGGGACTGAGATGGCCATTCCAGAACGTTGTACTTGTTCCTCTGCATGAATGCCTTAGTGGATTTTGAGCAGTGTTGAGGGTCATTGTCTTGTTGACAAATCCAGCCCTGCCGCAGCTTCAGCTTTGTCACTGATTCCTGGATATTGGTCTCCAGAATCTGCTGATACTGAGCGGAATACATGCGTCCCTCAACTTTGACAAGATTCCCAGTCCCTGCACTGGCCACACAGCCCCACAGCATGATGGAACCACCACCATATTTTACTGTAGGTAGCAGGTGTTTTTCTTGGAATGCTGTGTTCTTTTTCCTCCATGCATAACACCCCTTGTTATGCCCAAATAACTCAATTTTAATTTCATCAGTCCACAGCACCTTATTCCAAAATGAAGCTGGCTTGTCCAAATGTGCTTTAGCATATCTCAAGTGGTTCTGTTTGTGCTGTGGGCGGAGAAAAGGCTTCCTCTGCATCACTCTTGCATACAGCATCTCCTTGAGTAAAATGCATCGAATGGTTGAATGATGCACAGTGACTCCATCTGCAGCAAGATGATGTTGTAGGTCTTTGATGCTGGTCTGTGGGTTGACTCTGACTGTTCTCACCATTCGTCGCTTTTGTTTATATGAGATTTTTCTTGGTCTGCCACTTCAAGCCTTAACTTGAACTGAGCCTGTGGTCTTCCATTTCCTCAATATGTTCCTAACTGTGGAAACAGACAGCTGAAATCTCTGCGACCGTTTTCTGTATCCCTCCCCTAAACCATGATGGTGATCAATCTTTGTCTTTTGAGATTGTTGAGACCCCCATGTTGCTACTCTGCAGAGAAAATTAAGAGGAGGAAAACTTACAATTGACCCCCTTAAATACTCTTTCTCCTTATTGGATTCACCTGTGTATGTAGGTCAGGGGTCACTGAGCCTACCAAGCCAATTTATGGTCCAATAATTAGTTCTAAAGGGTTTGGATTCAATAAAATGACAACAGTGCCCAAATGTATGCACCTGCCTAATTTTATTGAAACAATTATTGCGCACTTTCTGTAAATCCAATAAACTTAATTTCACTTCTCAAACATCACTGTGTGTGTCTCCTATATGATATATTTAACTGATTTTTTTTATTGTAACAACCAACGATTTATACAGGAAATTCATGACAATTAACAAGGTTGCCCAAACTTTCACATCCCACAGTATATAAGTAGATAAATACTACTTACATAACACATGCATTGTACTGTCCACGTTTTGATTTCAATGAATGTTATATAGTAAATGAAGAGAATTCTGTTCCTGGTGGGAACCATGTCTTTTGCCCACAGTTTGAGGCTAAATACTGATGTCATTTCTTCCCTTTACTTTTTTTTCTTTTCTCCTCCAATCGCTGAGTCACCTCAGCCTTGCTTGTAAACACAAGTGAGCAGGGGATCATTTTTCAGATAAGCAGCTAGGCAGGGAAATAAATAGAAGAGGAGGAATATATTATAGATAAAAAGAACCCCCCAGCAAAAAGAACCCCCAGCATGCAACTGTTGGGCACTGACTACTAAAGGGCCAGTGCTCCTTAAGTATGTGATAACTCCAAATCATAACAGCAGAAAACGTTTTGAAAGTTTCAAATGCAGGATTAGCATCTTTATCACTTAATACACTCAGACCAGTTGCTGTTGAAATTTGATTTTTATGGTGACAATCCCGCTTTAAAAAATGCCCCTTTAAACCCAGCATACAAACAATTTAATTTCTATAATGTCAATAAATACTCCTGGCTCAAAAACAAACACAAACTGAACATGATGTCACATAGTAGAGGGAGTGACCCAAAAGGTATTTAATGTGTCATTTATATACTGTAGGTTGCAGAGCAATGGAGCCCAGGACTATGGAGGACCCTCAATTTCTTACCATCTCTCTTATACTCGGGGCCCCTCCTCCGGAGCAGGTTTTGTTGTGTTCACACTTGTTATTGGTAAGAAAGTCTCAATGGTTGTACTTGTTATCTGACCCCTGTCCGGACATGCCAGTCCCCGCAGGTGAGAGGGAAGTGTGAATGCAGAGGGGCAAGGCATTAAAGTAAACCTGAGATGATTCAAATAAAAAAAAATGTATACATACGTGGGGCTTCCTCCAGCGCCCTTCAGGCTGCTTTGTCCCTTACCGCCCCCCTGTGCCGCCTGGATCCTCCTCAGATCGGCTCGGTAATTCCACTGGTCAGCGCATACTACGCATGCGTGGCCCAACCGCGTGTGCCCCATCACGCTCCCGTCACCAGGAGTATTTTGCATGTGATGGGGGAGCACACTTGGCTGGACTGTGCCTGCGCTGACTGGCACCAACTGACTGAATTACCGGGCCACCTAGCGGTGGATGCAGGCGGCCTAGGAAAGTGGTGAGGGACCATTCAGCTTAAAGGAGGCTGGAGAAAGCCCCAGGTATCTATTATTTCTTTATTTTGTCTGTCTCTGGTACACTTTAAAGTTCTTCTGAGGCTTCAATAGTTGTAGGACACACTTTTTATGAAGAAAACTACTTAAGGAGGAACTGTAGTTAAAACAACGTCATGTTGAGAAGATATCTCCTCAACCAAGGGTCACCAGCACAGGTGCCCCCCAAAGATGTGTCCTGTCACTGACCCTGTTCTCTTTCTACACAAATAACTGCAGAGACACAGCAAACTATGTTATGGTCATCAAATTTGCTGACAACACCACTATCAAAAGCCTTGTAACGAAGAATGAGGAACAGGCCTACCATCAGCAGGTTGAGAGAAAATGCCGCTGTTGTAAGGAAAACAGACTGGTCCTCAATGCAGCCAAAACTGTCAAGGTGATCATTGACTTTAAGAAGCATGGATGTTTGTGGCTCCACCCTCTTTTATGAATTTGAACCCCAGTCACCCAATGACCAACTCTACCAGGTTTGAGGCTTGTGCCATTAACAGTGCAAGAATGGCAGCAATTAAATATTCCCCTTGAAAATCAATAGGTGAATTTTGATTGGCTTTTGTAGCCTCCACCCACTTTTCTGAATATTCATCCTAGTCACCCAGTAACCAACTGTGCAAAGTTTGAGAAGCCTACCATTGAGGGCTCGTTTCCACTATAGCGAATCCGCATGCGGGCACTGCATGCGGATTCGCATACTCAATGTTAGTGGATGGGGCTGTTTCCACGTGTGCGGTGGCGGCGTTTTTCAGGTCGGGAAAAATCTGCACGACAGGGTCGTCAGATTTCGCGCGCGGCAGGAATGCGGGCGAATCGCCACTAATGCATTCAATAGGGAAATCGCATGCGGCTTTGTCATGCGGCTTTCCCCGCGATTTCGCATGCGATTTCGCATGAAAGGCAATGGAACTTTACACAGGCAGTGACATGGTTAAATTCGCCTGGCTCCTTGCCATGCGAAATCGCATGCGAAATCGCGGGTAAATCCGCATGGGGAAACGCAGCCGCATGCGATTTCTTCAGCGGTGGAATCCAGGCGATTCCGCACCGCTACAGTGGAAACGAGCCCTGACAATGTTAGAATGGCTGCAGTTTACATTTCCCAGTGTAATTTGTATTTGTCTCCACCCACTTTTTGGTTATGGGGATAAAAAGTATCCTATATGTTACTCCAGGTAATGTACTATGTGTGTGCCAAATTTCATTCAAATCCGTTCAGCCATTGTTGTGTGATTGAGTAACAAACATCCAAACCTTTGCATTTATAATATTAGTAAGATGATACTTATGTATCCTGATTATTGCATGTCCTGTCTCTTACTTGAGTCCTGTAAAGTGCCAAATCCAATTCTGGACATGACCCACTCGTGCTTGGCAAAGAAAATCATTTCGGATTCTGATTTCGGATTCTGGGTTAATTACCAAAATTGCTTATTTTTTGCTATATTCATTTATAAATGATTTATGGTGGCCATACATGGTACAATTTTTCATTTTTTTTCAATTAGATAATTTAGTTCGATTATTCCGTTAGATCGAATATAAAGATTTTTCCAGTATGTCCGATCTGATTTTTCTCGAAAAAACTGAATAATTGTTCAGATTTCTTGATCGAAAAAAAAAATATTTTCATCTTTCATTCGATTCGATCATTTAGATCGAATAAATTGGATAATCGAACGTTTTTATTGGACCATGTATTTAGTCACCTTTAGTCAGTGTTTGCTCATTGTAAAATGTACATTCTGAAATTTATCACTGGTGGTGACATCTTTACTCCTGTCAGGTGATCTCTGTGGAATGTTTGTTTACTGACTGTTCTAAAGACAGTAGAAAATATACCTGGTTTCCCAGAATGTGCTGGGAGGAGGATTCTGCATATCTAAACAGCCTACCTAAGCTAAGCATCACTGGAAGGATGGGGCTTCATATCAATAAACAGCAATATACAGATATGGGAAGCGTTTCTGATGCTGAAACCAGGAAAATCACTGTAAAAATGGGTATCCTGAATAATTTACTACAGTCTCCTATATGTCACTGCAGTGAATTCTAATAAACTTATTAACTTTTTTTCCAATTTCTGTAACATACTTTCCTATATTTACGTACCAGTAGTTGTTTTGTTCCAAAGTATTTAGCTTCACTTTAAAAATTAAATTGCCTTAAAAGAAAAACCCATAGCTGAGTTAATAATTTTGCCCGTTGTTTGAACTGTTTGTGTAATCACCAGCTCCTGTGAAAGGAAACCTTTGAGACCAATATAATTTCTTATCTGCACCCTGGTAACTTAGTGATCCAGCACCTGCTTCTGTGAGGCGCTACAACAACAATGTTATCACACACTGTTCTGGGACTACCCGGACTTGTTTTCAGGGCTTGGCACTGGCTTCTTCCCCCCTCTCCAAGTTAAAGTTGAATTTCATGAAAATCTCACTTTACATGAAGCAGGCCAATAGTTAGCATTAGCAAACCACATTGGCATAAAAAAGAAGCAACATGTGACGTTGTGACCTAAATAAAAAGCATGGAACCCAACCTATGACTTTCTCTATGTGCCTAGGCAGAAAAGGAAGTTGTGTGGTGAAGTTTTGGGAGGAGCAAGGACATGCTGAGTGTGTAAAGCAAATCGAAAGTGAGAAATTCACTTCAGGGTTCATATATACCTATATAGAGGTAAGTCTCTGGATACTAGAGCCCAGGTTCTCAACGTGTGGTACGCGTACTCCAGGGGTACTTCTGATGGTTCCAGGCGGTCCTCGGACTTGATATGCTTAACCAAGAATAAAAAATGTAGAGTTTTAGAAAATTATGAATTTTATTTAACCCCCTTGCCATTCCAATTCTGGCGGCAAGGGGGCAGCACAGCACTTTTTGTTAATTTTTTTTTTTTTTAAATCATGTAGCGAGCCTAGGGCTCGCTACATGATATCCGCTGACAAGTGGCATCCCCCTATCCACTCTGATCGCCTTCGGCGATCAGAGAAAGCAGGAAATCCCGTTCAGAACGGGATTTCCTGCTGGGCTTCCCCGGTCGCCATGGCGACCGGGCGGGATGACGTCACCCACCGACATCATGGACGTCGGGACGTCAGAGGGAATCCCGATCCACCCCTCAGCGCTTCCTGGCACTAATTGGCCAGGCTGCACAATGGGTCTGGAGGGGGGGAGGCGGCGCGGCGGGTAGCGGCGAATCGGCGGCGAGCGGCGGCGATCGGAAACTGCATGTAGCTAGCAAAGTGCTAGCTGCGTGCAGGAAAAAAAAAATTTGAAAGTCGGCCCAGCGGGGCCTGAGAAATCCTCCTACGCAGGTTACCCTGAGCTCAGCTCAGGATAACCGGCAAGGAGGTTAAACAACACCAAATTAGTGTTGTAGCTAATTAAAATCAATAGTAAATACTTGGAAATTGTTTAGAACCAATTATTATGTACTGCGATTAACTATATATTTGTCAATGGGTACTTGTGATAATGTTTACTATGGTAGGGGGTACTTGGCGGGTACAGGGTTTCAAAAGGGGCACATACCAATAAAATGTTGAGAAACACTGCCATAGAGCACAGGTGTCAAACACAAGGCACATTGAAACACTGTCAGTTTGAACCAGGATGCAGCAATAACCCACTGGACCCCACTCTCCAACAAAATTGCCATGAGGCCCCCTCCTGGGATCCAAACCTCATAGTAAAATTTCCCCCCAGCATTAAGTAGCCCTTTAGTAATAAAAGCCAACGGAACCCCCTAGTTAGACCCCAGTGTAGGCAGCCAAAGGCTCCCCCCCCCCCAGTATAGTTAGCCAGAGGTAGTTCCCCCCCCCAGTATAGGTAGCCAGAGGTGATCCCCCGTATAAAAAGCCAGAAATGGCCCCTCAATATAGGTAGCCACTGGGTCCCCCATATAGGTAGCTAGAAGTAGCCCCTGCACACCCCCAGTATAGGTAGTCAGAAGTAGTTCCCTTAATATAGTTAACCAGATGGACCACTCAGAATAGATAGCTAGAAGTAGCCCCCTCAGTATCCAAAGGGAAACCAGTGCAGGTGGGCAGAAGGAGCCCCTTCCACCCCCAGATGCAGCGGCGGAAGATAGCGGCGGATGTTCGGCGGGTGTGCGCATGTGTGGGGAGCGAGGCCGTGGTGCTGATGGACAGCACCGCAGGATAAAACCTCGCTCCCCATCGCATGTAACATGGGAGTATCGCTAAGGATTTTGCCTGAGTAATGCTCCCTAACGATCGGCCATCGCACGAGTGAAACTAGCAATAAGTTTTGCCAGTAATCGTCGTGCGATGGCAAGGTGATAAGTAGCTCGCATCTGCATGCTACTTATCAACTTGAATAGCATCAGGCCCACTGTGTTCAATATGGTTCAAATCACGGTTTTGTGATGGCTACTCAAGTTCTTCCACACCAGACATACTTAAACATTTCATCACATACCCTTGCATACTGAACCCGAATAGGACCCTCCCCAATTCCTTGCCATGACATTGTATGCTGTATGCATTAATATTTCTCTCAATGGAATTACAGCAGACCTATCACCTAAATACCGAGTAAGGATGTATAAACTGCTCTTTTATCACAATATGTGCTAACAACTTTCTTTTGCCAAGAAGCAGTATGTTTTACTCATAATAAGCTTCCCCAGAGCTTGGATGAGGGAACCCTGCCTAGGCAAAACTTTAAAAGTCTGCCTCAGAGGGGAATGATGCCATCTGTTACATACAAACGATGCATACAGAGTCAGGAAACATGGGCACACGCATAGCGCATATCATCAAGAGGAATATGTTAGCACAAACTGTAGCAGGAAAACCAACATGGGTGCCTCCATTTTGGAGGAGTCACAAAAGTAAGCAATTTGTTTTGGTATTTACAGACTTTGAGTTATTTCATGGACAGTTATATTTCTTTAAGGTGGTTATTGTTAAAGCAAATCTGTACAGGTTTACATGACTATACTATGCATCCAGGGGCATAGCAATAGCCATAGCAGTCATAGCAGCTGTTATGGGGCCCTGGAGCAAAGGGGGCCCAATGGTAATTGATGTATTCACTATTAACTTTCTTGTGGTCCTCTTCCCTCTCACTTTGTCTCAGTGCTCATGAACTATGTGCAGTGGTGATTGCATGGGAATGTAAATTGCCCAATTATCTCATATTCATAGGGTAGGGGCAGGTAGCATTGCTTAAGAGCGCCTACATCTGAGGGCCCCATGAAAGTTTTGCTATGGGGCCCCATGATCTCTAGCTATGCCACTGTATGCATTCTTGCTACCTCTGCCACTGTATGAGGCTATCGTGAGTCCTGGTGTTTGGTTGAACTTCGTTGTTCGGAAGCTGAATCATTGCCCCTCCCACTCTGACCTGCCCCACCATACCATGCTACATCTTTACTCAGCCCTGCCACAACCCTCCTGTACCAGCCATGCCTCTCCCAGCCACAACCCTCCTGTGCCAGCCATGCCTTCTCCCAGCCACAACCCTCCTGTGCCAGCCATGCCTTCTCCCAGCCACAACCCTCCTGTGCCAGCCATGCCTTCTCCCAGCCACAACCCTCCTGTGCCAGCCATGCCTTCTCCCAGCCACAACCCTCCTGTGCCAGCCATGCCTTCTCCCAGCCACAACCCTCATATGCCAGCCATGCCTTCTCCCAGCCACAACCCTCCTGTGCCAGCCATGCCTTCTCCAAGCCACAACCCTCCTGTGCCAGCCATGCCTCTCCCAGCCACAACCCTCCTGTGCCAGCCATGCCTTCTCCTAGCCACAAACCTCCTGTGCCAGCCATGCCTTCTCCAAGCCACAACCTTCCTGTGCCAGCCATGCTTCTCCCAGCCACAACCCTCCTGTGCCAAGCCATGCCTTCTCCCAGCCACAACCCTCCTGTGCCAGCCATGCCTTCTCCCAGCCACAACCCTCCTGTGCCAGCCATGCCTTCTCCCAGCCACAACCCTCCTGTGCCAGCCATGCCTTCTCCCAGCCACAACCCTCCTGTGCCAGCCATGCCTCTCCCAGCCACAACCTTCCTGTGCCAGCCATGCCTTCTCCCAGCCACAACCCTCCTGTGCCAGCCATGCCTTCTCCCACCCACAACCCTCCTGTGCCAGCCATGCCTTCTCCCAGCCACAACCCTCTTGTGCCAGCCATGCCTTCTCCCAGCCACAACCCTCCTGTGCCAGCCATGCCTCTCCCAGCCACAACCCTCCTGTGCCAGCCATGCCTTCTCCCAGCCACAACCCTCCTGTGCCAGCCATGCCTCTCCCAGCCACAACCCTCCTGTGCTAGCCATGCCTTCTTTCAGCCACAACCCTCCTGTGCCAGCCATGCCTCTCCCAGCCACAACCCTCCTGTGCCAGCCATGCCTTCTCCCAGCCACAACCCTCCTGTGCCAGCCATGCCTTCTCCCAGCCACAACCCTCCTGTGCCAGCCATGCCTTCTCCCAGCCACAACCCTCCTGTGCCAGCCATGCCTTCTCCCAGCCACAACCCTCCTATGCCAGCCATGCCTTCTCCCAGCCACAACCCTCCTGTGCCAGCCATGCCTTCTCCAAGCCACAACCCTCCTGTGCCAGCCATGTCTCTCCCAGCCACAACCCTCCTGTGCCAGCCATGCCTTCTCCTAGCCACAAACCTCCCTGTGCCAGCCATGCCTTCTCCCAGCCACAACCCTCCTGTGCCAGCCATGCTTCTCCCAGCCACAACCCTCCTGTGCCAAGCCATGCCTTCTCCCAGCCACAACCCTCCTGTGCCAAGCCATGCCTTCTCCCAGCCACAACCATCCTGTGCCAGCCATGCCTCTCCCAGCCACAACCTTCCTGTGCCAGCCATGCCTTCTCCCAGCCACAACCCTCCTGTGCCAGCCATGCCTTCTCCCAGCCACAACCCTCCTGTGCCAGCCATGCCTTCTCCCAGCCACAACCCTCCTGTGCCAGCCATGCCTTCTCCCACCCACAACCCTCCTGTGCCAGCCATGCCTTCTCCCAGCCACAACCCTCCAGTGCCAGCCATGCCTTCTCCAAGCCACAACCCTCCTGTGCCAGCCATGCCTCTCCCAGCCACAACCCTCTTGTGCCAGCCATGCCTTCTCCCAGCCACAACCCTCCTGTGCCAGCCATGCCTCTTCCAGCCACAACCCTCCTGTGCTAGCCATGCCTTCTCCCAGCCACAACCCTCCTGTGCCAGCCATGCCTCTCACAGCCACAACCCTCCTGTGCCAGCCATGCCTCTCCCAGCCACAACCCTCTTGTGCCAGCCATGCCTTCTCCCAGCCACAACCCTCCTGTGCCAGCCATGCCTCTTCCAGCCACAACCCTCCTGTGCCAGCCATGCCTTCTCCCAGCCACAACCCTCCTGTGCCAGCCATGCCTCTCACAGCCACAACCCTCCTGTGCCAAGCCATGCCTTCTCCAAGCCACAACCCTCCTGTGCCAGCCATGCCTCTCCCAGCCACAACCCTCCTGTGCCAGCCATGCCTTCTCCCAGCCACAACCCTCCTGTGCCAGCCATGCCTTCTCCCAGCCACAACCCTCCTGTGCCAGCCATGTCTTCTCCCAACCACAACCCTACCCTCCTGTGCCAGCCATGCCTTCTCCCAGCCACAACCCTCCTGTGCCAGCCATGCCTTCTCCCAGCCACAACCCTCCTGTAATATTTTGCCTGCTCTTTTTGAGTGTTTTTGTATTACTGTACGTTCTACATTAGTGTCACTAATTAATAAAAAAAATTCTTAAAAAACAGAAAAACGCATACATCAATTAAGGGCACCCGGTATAGCCGAAATTTTATAATATGGTCTATAACTATATTTGTTTGTTTCTTCATGTAATAAAATCTGAAAATATTGTCTGTAACAATGAAAATGAAAATATATGAACAATCATAATAATTATAGTAAAACATTGTTAAATATTACCAATATTTTACTACAACTAAACCTAACCCTACTCTCACACAGACCCCTTCCTCTACCTATCCCTAACCCTAAGACTTCCCTGGTGGTGCCTGACCCTAAAACTCCCCTGGTGGTGCCTAACCCTAAGACCCCCGCTGGTGGTGCCTAACCCTAAAGGTAGCCATACACTGGTCGATTTGCCATTAGATCGACCAGCTGACAGATCCCTATTTGATCGAATCTGATCAGAGGGGGATCGTATGGCTGCCTTTACTGCAAACAGATTGTGAATCGATTTCAGCCTGAAACCGACCACAATCTGTTGAGCTGCTCCTGCCGCCTGTGCCCCCCCGCCCGTATACATTACCTGAAGCTGGCTCCCGGGCGTCTTCTCCACGCTGCACCGCACCGCTCTGTTCCGGCTCCATCCCGGCGCTTCCTGATTCACTCCATGACCAGGAAGTTCAAATAGAGCGCCCTCTATTTGAACTTCCTGGTCACTGCAGTGACACAGGAAGCGCCGGGATGGAGCCGGAACAGAGCGGTGCAGCGCGGAGAAGACGCCCGGGAGCCAGCGTCAGGTAATGTATACCTGATCGGATCGGCCGCCGCGAATCGGGCCAGTGTATGGCCACCTTAAGACTCCCCTGGTGGTGCTTAACCCTAAGACTCCCCTGGTGGTGCCTAATCCTAAGACTCCCCTGGTGGTGCCTAACCCTAAAACCCCCTGCTTGTCGCCTAACCCTAAAACCCCCTTTCTCTGCTGCAAATAACGTTAATACAAAGCAATATTTAATGAAATGACTTCAAAACGAATTTTAAAATGGTATACAAAGTTAAACCGATAATTTACAAATTATCAACACAAAATTTATCAGGCGACCTAATTTCTTCTTTGGTGCCCGATAGCCGATATTTTGCGTTTTATTTTAGTGTGTATAGGGTGCCCAAATAGTCCATTAGCCCCAGGCACCGTTTTGTCCTGATCCCAGAAAAACTGCCTAGTGTGCACCCTTACTGACAGGTTTAGAGGGACTCACTATGAGACTAGTTAAATAAATAAGAGTTTAAAGTGTACCTGTAACTCAAAAGTTCAAAGGTAGATTTTAACCTTTAAATACAAAATGGACAGTGGGATTGTGGAAAATACTATTTAGGATTAGGATTACGTGTATCTCATCAGTTCATTCACTTCACTTCAGGTTTGTTTTATAGGACAACTGAGGTGAAATGTGACATGATGGGTATGTACAGTGCCAAGCACACAAATGACTAGGCATTGTTCCTTTTTTTTTCTTTCTCTGCCTGAAAGAGTTAAAAATCAGGCATGCAATTGACAGTTTCTATCTGGGTCAGGACCAGGTCAGACTAGATCAGACTATAGCATAACCCTAACTGATTAGTAATTACAGCCATAAAATACTTTCCAGTCAGTAAATGGCTTCTGAGTGCAGGAAAGAGATAAAAAAAGGTCAATAATTCATAGAATTGTGCTCTAGCATACTTCAATGAAGGTGTCATTGAGCAGAGACAATGAAACAGTTATAATTTAAAAACTAGATTCAAACATAAAATTAAACTTTGGGATATGTAAAAAAAAGTCATTTTTAAAAGAAGGAGGATGGATACAATTGTTTTTCTCATCTGTTTATTTTCACCTCAGATGTCCTTTAACCACCCTGGCGTTCTGATTAAATCGCCAGGGTGGCTGCGGGAGGGTTTTTTTTAAATAAAAAAAAAACTATTTCATGCAGCCAACTGAAAGTTGGCTGCATGAAAGCCCACTAGAGGGCGCTCCGGAGGCGATCTTCCGATCGCCTCCGGCGCCCAGAATAAACAAGGAAGGCCGCAATGAGCGGCCTTCCTTGTTTTGCTTATATCGTCGCCATAGCGACGAGCGGAGTGACGTCATCGACGTCAGCCGACGTCCTGACGTCAGCCGCCTCCGATCCAGCCCTTAGCGCTGGCCGGAACTTTTTGTTCCGGCTACGCTGGGCTCAGGCGGCTGGGGGGACCCTCTTTCGCCGCTGCTCGCGGCGGATCGCCGCAGAGCGGCGGCGATCAGGCAGCACACGCGGCTGGCAAAGTGCCGGCTGCGTGTGCTGCTTTTTATTTGACTAAAATCGGCCCAGCAGGGCCTGAGCGGCAGCCTCTGGCGGTGTTGGACGAGCTGAGCTCGTCCAGACCGCTCAGCAGGTTAAGGAACCAGCAGGAAGTATGTCACTTTGTGGGGGACGTGCCTATGCATATGAACCGGTCAGTGCACTCTGTTGTAGGGCCATATGATTGACATTTTTTGAGTTGCAGTGCAATGCGGCAGGAGCATCTCATACCTTACAGCAACACTAAATGTAAAACCAGCCTCAATGGGATGAGATGGCAACGCTGGGTAGCATCATACTGGCAGCTGCCAGAATCTAAACCCCAAAGATAACATACGGGTGGTCTAGTCAGCTACCAATCAGGCTACATGGAACCTGTAAATCTGCATTCTATAAGTCAAGCACCTGGCAAAGAGCTCTGTCAGCATGCAGCTGTATGTATTCCATGTATTTTACCCTCAGTAAAAGGAAAGTCCTTCACAAACATGCAAGGTGACACAAGAACGCCACATAGGTAATGCTAAAAATACTCCACATAGTAGAGGGTCTCTTCTCATCCAGCAGCGTAATTCTCTGGGTGGTTCTCCTATGCAGAAAGCAGCATTGTGTTCTGCAGATCCCCATTGGGTAGCGCTCACCGGAGAGGATTTATGCACGTGTGTGCTATTAACGAAATGTCCTGTATTTGATTTCACTCCTAAAGGACATCGCCGGGTATTTCTGCAGAAAACAGGGAAAGGAAAGAACTCAGGGATGGAATGGAATGCAGCAGCTAGACTCCTAGCTGGGACGGCTATAACATTCTGGATGCATGTTTTGTTTAATGAAGATGGACGCACAAGATTAGCGCATAGGAGACGGATTAATCTTAGAACTGGCCAACTTTAGTCTTTATTGTATTTTTTTCTTTTTGGAGCAGCTGAATGCATTGCTCTGAAAGGAGCTTAGTTTTTCATTGCTGCTAAAGCTATTCACAGAAGGTAGTTATCATATCACATGATCCAGACAGAATTCTGCCGATACGTCCGCTGCTGCCCACACACGCTGTTAGCTGATTGAGAAATGCCCTAGTGAATGTCAGCCACACCAAACAGAACATGCCGTGCCCATAATGGTTTTTAGCCAACCAGAGAAAAATTACGATTAAATAGAGACATAGGATAGGTTGTAACTTGTCCTTTTTGATCCTTGTGGGTAAGCTTAGTTAGGGAATGGGCCAGAGAAGCTTGTATTTGGGCCCCCTGACACCCACTAGGCCCTTGACTAGGTTGCCTTGTAGATGTATTCAAATCATCTGTTAATAGAATGGCTGGATTTACAGTATCTGTTTTATGTCCCTAGGTCAAGCATGTTGTGGTTCCCCTTCCAAGTGGAGCAGTGCCCCTTCAATTCCATGCACAGCCCCCTCTTCCATGGTATCATCCATGTAGAGCAGCGTCTTTCTTACATGAAAATCTCCCTTGAGCATCAGTTTACTTTTTCATGTGTTACTCTTCACTCTGACCCTCCTCTTTCATATGTAGTAACCCCTCCTTCTTCCCAGGTGCCCCCTTGGAATGCATCCACCCAGGACCGAGGCCTTTGTGACCTTTCCAGAAATACAGCGCTGTTGCTCTTCAACCCAAACCTGAGCTCTCCTGCTCAAACTTTTTTTGGGGAAAAATCTATTAGGTAGATGTTATCTTTGCTGGCTAGTCACTATTTTTCTAAGATAAGTCAAAGCAGGCAGAGTTGAGTTTGGGGTGAGGGTTGGGGGGAGGGCAGTGCCTTGAGTACACTTCTCATGGATGTGGGAAATCACGGTGACTGCGCTTGTTGGGTAATTCCTGGTAGATTGGCCTTTCTAGTCATTTGGGATGCCACAAGGTATGGTACAGAGGCTGTGGATGCATGTCCATCATATCAGATCACAGTAGAGGAAGCAAGCGTTATTTGGGATAAGTGTGCACACCGTGGATTTTGGCCAAGGGGAATCTTGACTGTGTATGTTGCTTTAGATCACAGGTGTCAAACACAATGCCAGTGGCCCTAATGCTGCCCTCTTTGCCATTTATGTGGCCCTTCAGAGCTTCAAATGTGCATCATTGTAAGCAGTAAAAGAACCACAGCACACTGCGTTCCCGCCCAAAGGAGCACACCAGTGACAGCGTTTCTGGTTTAAATATAGTCCGTTTGAGGTGGGGTTCAGCAACAACCCATGGGACCCCTCAGCACAATTATCATGAGGCCTTCTCTTGGGATCCAAGCCCCTTCATGTGGTTAGTAAAACTCCCTCTGCCACATCAGCTTACCAAAAAGACTATGGGGGAAGTGAAGGCTAGCATCTTGCATCACATTTCATCTTGATCCCTTTCTGCCAAAGCAGCACTGGAGCAGGTTAAATATGAAACTGCTCCACTGCTCTACACTGCAGAAGGGGGAGGAGCAGGCCCCCAATGTTCCCTATAGTTACACCAGTTAGTTTGAGGCTGTTCAATAAATGGTAAATAATAAAAACAATATGGCCCACCACTTAGACTATGTTTTTGAATTTTGGCCCCTCACATAATTGAGTTTGACACCCCTGCTATAGATTTAAACTTGGGTTTTTAGTGCTAAAGAATGCTAACTACTAGCCACCGTGCTGCTCAATCAATTAACACATATGGAAACCCACCATTTTGAAGAAGTTTCAGCAGAACAGAATCATCCACAAGGCAATTTAGACAGGTGCCTGGGGCCTAATAGATGTATAGGTGCCCTCTGGTCTCTCTACACCCAGGGCCGGTTTAAGCAACAATGGGGCCCCAGGGCAAAATAAACCTGGGGGGCCCCCCCAACATATACCCCGGAACAAAAATCGTCATTAGGGGACCTTTTTTGCAGCTGGTATAGTCAGGGTGTAAAGTCCCAATCGGTCGGAGCTCCACATTCTGGCTATCCCAGCCTGCATGGGGAACAAGGGGTTAAGAAGTTTCAGGAGGGGGGACCCCACATATTTTTTTTTTTTAAATTCCCACACTCTAAACATAAATTTTTTTTGGGGAAAATAGAAAAAAATGCCAGGGATCGTCATACAGCCATATTGCGGCTGTATAGCGATCCCTGGCCAAAGCGCTGCGGCTGCGTATGGACCCCCTGGAAACCCCGTCAGGAATATTATTGCGCTTTCGTTTGATGCATATAAAATTACACTACCGTTAGGTTTGCTACTAAAAGTGACATTTACCGCATTTAAAAGTATACTTTTTTTCCTTCGAAACTTTAAAATCGATTTTCTCAAAAACTATAAGGTCTTTTTGAAAAATATTTTTTTCCTCTTATTCCTAATGATCTCCTTAACATATCCTGCAAATTTAGGGTTTCTAGCATTTAAGGTGGATTTGCTATCAACCATTAAAGTCAGCAGGTTTTTAAATGTGTATTTTTTTTCCTTTGAAACTTTAAAATCGATTTTCTCAAAAACTATAAGGCCGATTTGCAAAAAAAATTTTTTTCCTCTTGTAGCCACTGGGGGCCCCTACAAGCTCTGGGGCCCTGGGGCAGCTGCCTCCTCAGCCTCTATGGTAGCGCCGGCCCTGTCTACACCTTAGATCACTAAAAGCCAGAGGTGCGAAACCTACTACCTTAATCGTGGCCCTACTTCATCTTAATCCATCTCTTACATAGTTACATAGTTACATAGTTATTTTGGTTGAAAAAAGACATACGTCCATCGAGTTCAACCAGTATAAAGTACAACACCAGCCTGCTCCCTCACATATCCCTGTTGATCCAGAGGAAGGCGAAAAAACCCTTACAAGGCATGGTCCAATTAGCCCCTAAAGGGAAAAATTCCTTCCCGACTCCAGATGGCAATCAGATAAAATCCCTGCATCAACATCATTAGGCATTACCTAGTAATTGTAGCCATGGATGTCTTTCAACGCAAGGAAAGCATCTAAGCCCCCTTTAAATGCAGGTATAGAGTTTGCCATAACGACTTCCTGTGGCAATGCATTCCACATCTTAATCACTCTTACTGTAAAGAACCCTTTCCTAAATAAATGGCTAAAACGTTTTTCCACCATGCGCAGATCATGTCCTCTAGTCCTTTGAGAAGGCCTAGGGACAAAAAGCTCATCCGCCAAGCTATTATATTGCCCTCTGATGTATTTATACATGTTAATTAGATCCCCTCTAAGGCGTCTTTTCTCTAGACTAAATAAACCCAGTTTATCTAACCTTTCTTGATAAGTGAGACCTTCCATCCCACGTATCAATTTTGTTGCTCGTCTCTGCACCTGCTCTAAAACTGCAATATCTTTTTTGTAATGTGGTGCCCAGAACTGAATTCCATATTCCAGATGTGGCCTTACTAGAGAGTTAAACAGGGGCAATATTATGCTCGCATCTCGAGTTTTTATTTCCCGTTTAATGCATCCCAAAATTTTGTTAGCTTTAGCTGCAGCTGCTTGGCATTGAGTACGATTATTTAACTTGTTGTCAATGAGTACTCCTAAGTCCTTCTCCAAGTTTGATGTCCCCAACTGTATCCCATTTATTTTGTATGGTGCTAGTCCATTAGTATGTCCAAAATGCATGACTTTACATTTGTCAACGTTGAATTTCATCTGCCATGTATGTGCCCATATAGCCATCCTATCCAGATCCTGTTGCAATATGACACTATCTTCCTGAAAGTTGATGATTCTGCACAATTTTGTATCATCTGCAAAAATAGCAACATTGCTCACTACTGCATCCACTAGGTCATTAATAAATAAATTGAAGAGCACTGGACCCAGTACAGACCCCTGTGGGACTCCACTGCTAACAGTCTCCCATTTTGAGTACGATCCATTGACCACAACTCTTTGTAGTTTCTGAGTTTTAGTGTAAATTTGCTGCCCCATCAAAATAACGCAGCACACAGCCATTAACTACTCACGTACGCCCCTAAGTGAAGAATGTCAAAAGTCTGCTCAATAAGACATTTTTTTTGTTTGCAAATTTACAGCTATACAAGCTGTACACTGACTACTTTGCATTATCAAAGTGTCATATCTTCAGTGTTGTTTCACAAACAGATATAATAAAATATTCACAAAAAATGTGAGAAGTGTACTCACTTTTGTGAGATACAGTATGCGAGTTTCCTATGAGCACCCCATTCTCCTCCCTAGTGCCACAAACGTAGGTTAACAGGTGTGCCCCAAGATGGATCCAAGATTGTAAGCTTCTTGGATGGATAATTAGTGATGTAGGAAGGGCATTCAGAAAGTAACATTCATAAGGAAAACATTTTTTTTGTGTAATTTAACTAACATCTTTCAGGTTAACCTCTTCTCTCCCTGTACCACTTGTCACATGACTGCAGAACACCAGTAACTGTTTGTTCAGCAGCATCAACATGCAGCCCTCCCCTCAGTTCCTCAGGTCAGGAGTGTGATACGAATATATATACAACATAGGGATTAAAAGCCTTGTAGAAATATATGAAAAATGCTGAAAAAATTTTATAATAATAAGCACGGAGGAAGCCTCGATAGGATCCGGATGCTTCCGCCTCCCCAGGTAAGTACCCCCCAGGGGCACAGGACGGATAGTGTCCTGTGCAGCCCCGATCACCGGGGGGGGGGAGCAGGTAGGAGAGGGAGGGGGGAATTTCGCCGCAGGGGGGGGGGGGCTTTGAGGTGCCCCCCGCAACACCCAGGCAGGCAGAAGAGATCAGACCCCCCCTGCACATCATCCCCATAGGGGGGAAAAAAGGGGCGCAATCTGATCTCTCTGCCTGCTACCTGATCTGTGCTGGGGGCTGCAGAGCCCACCCAGCACAGATCACTAAAAACAGCGCTGGTCCTTAAGGGGGGGTAAAGGGTGGGTCATCAAGTGGTTAAGGATATCTAGTGGGAGTGCAACTTGGCCAGAGGTTGGAGGAGAAGATATAGCATACTTTTGTTGAAAACATTGAGTTTTGAGGGAGCATTAAAAAATATCAAAGGTTGGAGAGTGATGGATGTGTTGTGGAATGGCATTCCAGAGGAAGAGCGAAGCACATGACAAATCTTGTATATGTGACAGTAAGGAAGTAATTCTAAAGGACAAAAGAAGGTCATGTGCAGATCTGAGATTGCAATTGGGTTGGTATCTGGAAACAAGTGAGGAGATGTACACAGGAGAGAGATTGTGGAGAGCATAATGAGAATAATGTTTTCATTTCCAGAATTTCCCCTTCTTATATGTGTAGGGAAATTGCACTGAGTACTTAGAATGGGTACTTTAAATGGACAAAAACTCTTAGAATATCCAAGCAGCTTGGGGTGACTCAAAACCACTAGGAAAGTAAAGGGAACCAAAAGAGACCGAAAAGCCCTCGTATTGAAAAAGCAATGCTTAGTATGGTTTGCCTTCTTAAAGCAGAAGGTATTTGCGATATTTTAGATTTAAGTGTGTAACTGTGGTTACCCGCAATGGACCATTGCTGAATGTGCAAATTATCTCTTTATGCCCTGGCAGCCAGGCTTACATCCAGAACCGCTGGTGTATAGCAAGCCTATAGCTTTAAAATTTACAGAGCCACATCAACCCAACATGCAGATAGCCTGTTACGGACTGTTGGTCCTCCTCAGTGCATGGCAGGGATTGATATGTCTCTATGGGATGGGGCTTGGACCAGAACAAGAGAATATCCAAGCAACTCGGGGTGACCCAAAACCACAAGGAACGTATAGAGCAGGGGTCCCCAACCACCGGGCCGCGGCCCACTGCCGGTCCATTGGCAGTTTCCAGCTGGGCCACGGCGGGTCTGTCATCTCGCCCTTCTGTTACCTTATGAGCGGTCGGCCGCTTCCGGATTCCCCCAGGCACTGCTCTCCTTCATGCAGGCGGGGCAGCGGTTCCCATGGTAGCGGCGATGCATATCGCAGCTACAGGAAGCCGCTGCCCCGCCTCCTTCCCTCCTTACAGCAGACGCAAGACGCGCTGCTGTTATAGGAGATAGTACTGCATGAAGGAGAGCGGCGCCTGGGGACATCCGGAAGCGGCCGCCCGCTCATAAGGTAACAGAAGCGGCGGCCGCGGGGGCACCACCTACGCATACTGGGCACTGTACTAGCTATAGCTGGGCACTATACTAGCCATGCTGGGCACTATACTAGCCATACTGGGGCACTATACTAGTCATACTGGAGAACTATACTAGCCATGCTGGGCACTATACTAGCCATGCTGGGCACTATTATTATTATTATTTAGTATTTATATAGCGCCGACATATTACGCAGCGCTGTACAGTGTATATATATATATATCTTGTCACTAACTGTCCCTCAGAGGAGCTCACAATCTAATCCCTACCAATGCCATATGTCTATATTATGTAGTGTAAGTACTGTAGTCTAGGGCCAATTTTTTAGAGGGAGCCAATTAACTTACTGTAGCTATACTAGCCATGCTGGGGCACTATACTAGCCATGCTGGGGCACTATACTAGCCATGCTGGGCACTATACTAGCCATGCTGGGGCACTATACTAGCCATGCTGGGCACTATACTAGCCATGCTGGGCACTTTACTAGCCATACTGGGGCACTATACTAGCTATACTGGGGTAACTATACTAGCCTAGCCATGCTGGGCACTTTACTAGCCATACTGGGGCACTATACTGGGCACTTTACTAGCTATACTGGGGCACTACCTACCCATACTAGGACTATACTAGCTATACTGGTCACAATACTAGCACTAGCTATACTGGGGCACTATACTAGCTACACTGGGGTAACTATACTAGCCATACTGGGGCAAATAAACTCCCTATACTGGGGCAACTATGCTAGCTATGCCGCCACACCCTAGCCCCTCCCCCCGTAATCCGCTGCACACGACACTGTCCACTAGGTCGCGCACGCAATAGCCCGCAACCCACACCTAGAGTGTTTGCGATTGCTGAATCGCAAATCGCTAGAGATTTTAAAATTGCTACGGTTTGCTAAATAATATAGGAATCGCAGCAGGTAATTTCCACTACCGCAATTTGTTTTTTACTAAATTGCGATTGCAACATGGAACGATTTTTGCCACGATTTTGCTATGCAGTGCATAGCATAGCAAAATCGCAATCGCTAACGTCGGGAAATCGCCGGGAAATGTTTTACTTTTGCTGAATCGCAATCGCTAGCGTCCCTTACGTGTGAAAACAATGCAGTAAGCCCATTGGAGACACAGGGCCCTCAACACTGGGGAGGTGACGCATAAGGCAACCCATACAGAAAGCTGCCATGTTCTCAGACAAGGGAGGCAGCCCCATAAATGAGGTTGAGTGTGTAGTGTGCATTGATAGCGGGAGGAAGAGTGTGATGGACAGGAAGGGATTAGGTGCAACACTCTCTGTTCCACTCCTGGGAGGGAGGTGACCTTTGACAGCACTGGGGAAGCCTAACCTGTCAAAGCAGCTTTCAAATCGAATTCCAGCTCCAAGTCCTCAGACATTTTCCCTATAGTCCCTGTCACTCATCATCCCTGGTGGAGATGACAGAAGGGACCAGAGCTGGGGTGAACAAGCAGGCACAGAAAAGCGTCTGCTGGGTGGAAGAAGGGGGACTTGCCAAAATATTGGGGTGGGCTACAGGAAAATGGAGGAGACGTGAGCAGATGTCAGGGAGAGGAGTCTAAACCAGAGGATGAGAAGTGGAGAGGACGAGAGGGGCCTCTTTGATTCCTTGTGCTTCATACCAGACACTGTCTAGACTGCAGCAATTATTGGCAGCACAGAACACCCAGCCTCTGCCATTTCAGCTGAAAGGGAGCTTAACACAAAGCGAACGGCGGAGAGCAGGAGGAAAAAAAAAAAAAAAGCAGAAAAGTGCTGCCAGCAGGGCCTGAGCTCCGTGCACTGGTACAGGCAGAGGGAGATGGGCACAGAGGACAGCTTTCTCATCAGTCACTGATGAAAAGCCTGTAATTATATTCCGTGCATCCAGAAGCAGCATGTTCTGTGCCATTGCCTAAGAATGAGGGAGAAAGAAAACATAGCTATCTATGTAACAAAACACAATTCACTGGGGAGAGACGCTATACGTGTCTGTATATTAATACAATGTAAAGAAAGGAATTGTCTCGGTGGAAATTAAAGTTTAGCTCTTATTTCTGTACTGCTTGGAAAGTTGGAGAACGGCGTCTTCCTTTCACAACGTGTAAGAACAGTTCTAGTACAAACTGGCAGCTAAAGAGAACATGAAAGGGTGTACATGGATGGCGCATGATGAATGATGGCTCGCCCTACTGTCACACAAATTCCGGACGGGGTTATTTACTGTTCCCCCACCGAGTAGTAGCCACTCAGAGGGAGAAGAGGGTTTTGCGATCCAGAGTCCAGAATTACCCTTGCACGTCATAGACATAATAACATTATGTCTATGAAGAGGACGTTTCTGGATCCTCCAGAGGCTTCTCACATCCTTCTGGAGACCACTGCTGCTGCCCGGGACCCCCTTTATGATTGTGACCGGGCTTCTCTTCAAGCAGCAGCACCTGCGCAAAACAGCCGCACTTGTGCAGAAGCACGGATCCCATCTTGTATGAGCAGGGCCGGATTTGTACTTTCCAGTGCCCTAGGCCTGCTGTCACCTACCGACCCCCCCCCCCCCCACCACCACCACCACCACCAAAAAACATTCTGTCCAACACTCTGACTAGCGATCATTGGTTTGAATGGGCTCATTTCAGTTGTGCTGCTCTGCCCCCCATTCAGCCAAGAATCAGAGGATGCTCTGTCTGCTCAATAATTCCTGCAATTTGCGCTCCTGCCCGAATGTGCACAGCAGCCAATAGTGTTCTGGACATGCATACTTAAGAAATGACGCTGATGTATACCCCCAAATACATAGCGGATCTATTGGAACTTTATGCCCCTCCACGCACCCTCCGCTCTGCCAACAAGATGAAGCTGGTTATTCCCAGGATACACTTAAAGGGGAACTTCAGCCTAAACAAACATACTGTCATTAAGTTACATTAGTTATGTTAATTAGAGTAGATAGGTAATATAATCTCTTACCCACCCTGTTTTAAAAGAACAGGCAAATGTTTGTGATTCATGGGGGCTGCCATCTTTGTCATGGGGGCAGCCATCTTTTTGGTTGAAAGGAGGTGACAAGGAGCATGAGACACAGTTCCAACTGTCCTGTGCCCTGATAACCCCTCCCAGCTGCATGCGCTAGGCTTCAAATGTCAAATTCAAAATGTCAAAAAAAAAAAAATTGCACCAAAACAGCAGAACGAGAACAACAACATCAGAAATCCCATCATGCTTTGCACAGCATCAGGGGAAAAATGCCCGGGCAGTTTTCTTCTGTGCAGCTAAAAATGAGGCTTGTATAAGAGAAACAAAGTTCTGATGCTGTGAAACTGTTAAAGAAACACCAGGCCTTTTCAGTGCTGCTGAGTCGATTTTTAGTCTGGAGGTTCACTTTAACATTTGCTGCTCGGGCCTTTTCCTATGCAGCCCCTTCTCTATAGAACTCACTTCCACAATCAGTACGAGAGGCTCCTTCTCTGGACAGCTTTAAAAAAAGACTAAAAACTCACCTCTTTACCCTAGCCTTTGAGACTGCATAATGCAGGGTCACAGAGTTTGAGTCCCCAGGGAGAAAAGCGCTATAAAAATATTACTGTTGGTATATAAAGAGGGTAAGGATCCACAAGATGTTCGTAGCTACCGGCCAATTTCACGGATAGATTCTGATCTCAAGATATATACGAAACTATTGGCTAACAGAATGACCTCCATATTACCGACAATTATCGATGGAGACCAGGTTGGGTTCATAACAAAGCGACAAGCGGGAGACAATACACGGAGAGCTATTAATATTGTAGATTGGGCGGAAAAAACGCAAAGGCCTTCTCTGCTCCTGAGTTTGGATGCAGAGAAGGCCTTTGATAGAGTGACTTGGCCATATCTTTTCGAAGTGCTTCAACGATTTGGCTTTTCGGATCTCATCCTCAGGGCTATCCAAGGGCTATAGTACTGTGACCTACAGGCTAAAGTGTGTGTTCCACTGGCACATTCCTCCCTGTTTAAGCTTTCTAATGGCACACGGCAGGGGTGTCCTTTATCACCCCTGCTGTTTGCCATTTGTATAGAACCATTAGCTATAGCAATAAGACAATCTAGAGATATATCTGGGATAACTATAGGGGGAAGGGAGTACAAGTTATCCCTATTTGCCGATGATGTGTTACTGTCATTGACCTCTCCTCTCATTTCTCTCCCGAACGTTTTTAAATTGATAACAGAATTTGAAGGATTCTCAGGGTTTAAGATCAATCAGGATAAGACAGAGGTCCTCCCCCTTAACCTACCACAGGACTTATATACGAGACTAAGAGATGGGTTTCCCCTCAGGTGGGAGACGGAGAGCATAAAATATTTGGGGGTCCACATAACATCCTCCTATAAAAAGCTGTATGATCTTAATTTTGTACCCTTTTTTGAACAGGCTTATAAAGATTTAGATAAATGGAATCAATATCAAATATCGTGGATTGGTAGAATTTATTCAGTAAAGATGAATTTACTCCCCAGATTTTTATATCTCTGCGAAACACTACCAATAAATGTTCCAAGTAAAACTCTATATAAATTCCAGAAAGATATACTCCGTTTCGTTTGGGCTAGAGGAAGACCAAGAGTCTCAAGTAAGGTTCTAGAATCAGATAGATCAAGAGGGGGGTTATCGGTTCCACAGTTTAAACTATACTATCTGGCCTCCCACATACGTCAGATAGCGGAATGGCTGGCTCTTCCTCTAAGGACTAAATGGGCAGAAATAGAAGAGGCCTCAATTGCACCGTATGCTATAGGAGCTTTACCAGGGATATTAACAAAAATACCACAGATGCCACTGATTCTCAGTACAATCACTTTCACCTGGTATATATGGCGGAGGGCATGCAGGAACTACGGTTTATCATGTTGTCCGTCTCAACTGATATACTTGAGGGGTAATCCATCTCTACCTCAAAACTCGTTGACCAGATATAAAAGGGGGTCCTTAGAACTATTGCCACATAGACTTAGAGATTTATATAACAACTCAGCCTCAGGGATGTTGTCATACTCCCAGATTCAGGAAAAATTTGGGATACCACACGCTAAATTCTATGAGTTTTTGCAAATCAGGTCATATGTTAACAGGGAGTGGAGATCCACTGAGTTGTCACCTCTTACATTATGTGAAAGGACATTATTAGAGACAGATAGGGAGCCAGGTCTCATATCAAAAATATATTCCATCTTATCTATACCAGAGATTGCTGCTTTCACTAAACATAGGTATATGCTATCATGGGAATCTAAATTAGGGGCGACCCAAGATATATATGTTTGGGAAGACATATGGATGAATGCACGTAAAACATCAATCTGCACTCAAACAAAAGAAAATATCTATAAAATACTGTTTCAGTGGTATTTAACTCCTGAGCATCTTAGTAAAATATACCCCGCAACCTCCAATTTATGTTGGAGACGATGTAAAAGGATAGGGACAATCGACCATATATTCTGGTTCTGTCCAGAAGTACAAAATTTTTGGAAGACAGTTCAATCTCTGGTATATAAAGTTATAAAAAAACATATACCGTTAGATCCGTGCCGTGGTACTATTTGATAGGAAAACCATATCCAGGTTTGAAGTCTTATACACAACGTATGCTCAACCATATCCTTACAGCAGCTCGGATGACTATTGCAGCTTTCTGGAAAAAGAGTATAAGTCCTAGAGTCGAAGATGTAGTGAATAAAATTAGATGGGTAAGGACAATGGAGAACCTAACATCGTTAGTATATGAGACAGAAGAACAGTTTAGGAAGGTCTGGGACTACTGGGATGTAAACTATGTGGGGGAGGAGAGGGCTATGATCTAGTGAAACAACTGGGGTTAACTGAAGTAATAGATAGAATGCTATGATATATATGAGATGATTATCTTTATTGACATTATAACTGATAAAACACCAAATTGAGCGAACTGGTAGATCAACGGAGAGGAGCGATACATATAGAAGAGAATCGTAATTATATATATTGCTACAATGTTGTATTCTATCCTAGGAGAAAAAAAATAATGCATAGACAGTTATGTCATTTACTGTTGATTTTACTGTGTTCCTCTACTGAGCAAGTTTTGTCTATGTGTTTCATAGAAACAATTTCAACATTGCCTGTATTTTTCTCTTTCGGACAATAAAAGAGTTATAAAAAAAAAAAAAATATTACTGTTATTGTTATTGTCACTTGTCAAGAATGCATAACACTATACTGGCGTTGGTTGCTGTGCACATCTGGGCAGGAGCAGAAAACTTGCGCAAGTCGCAAGTGGCCAGAGCATGCGCTGCTTCTTTGTCCTCTTTGTGCGACTCGCTGCAGTCAGAGCCACAAACAGGTGACAGGGCAGCTCAATGGAGAGAAGCCCATCCAAAACAGAGAACAGGTATGTAGCAAACATCCTCTCAATACCCACTTTGGATGTTTGGTTGTAATTAGAGCGGACCTGAACTCAGAACTTCCTCTCTGCTTCAAAAGATACACAACAACATAATAATCTTTAAAAAAAAAACATTTCTTTGTTACAGCCGATACAAATTCTGCAATAAATCGGCAGTGTCTACTTCCTGCTTTCATGGAAGCAGACATATTGTTAACATCCTGTGCTTTCAAATGAGCTTAGATGTTGTGGCAGTCAGGGGACACAGGGGAGAGATCAAATTACAACTTCAGATTAGACACAGATGAGGGGGAATTACATAGGCTCTCTAAAATATACAAGGTGAATTTTTCTATGTTTTCATTCTGTCCTGTGCAAGAGTTCAGCTCCACTTTAAAGCATCTGAATAATATTTATTTATATTTGCTGAAAAAGCTATGTATCTCTTTTGAATGTTGAAAGTACATATGGTGGTTTGCTCTAACGTATTGACAGTATACAGGAACAAAGTCTGTAGAAGGCTTATTAGCAGAAAGCTTACTTTTTTTCTTTTAAGCCAATAAATGGTATCGTCCTGATTCAAAACGTTCTGCTTTCACTGATGGCTAAGATTGCACAATGCTCTACTGCTACAGGAAAGCAGAAGGATGCCAAACCATACACACTAGCATAGAGGTAGTAACAGCTCAGGTGACAGTGACAGTGTAGCATTGAAAGGAAATCAAACAGCATTTTTATTCCTGCAGTTCTCATAGATGGTAGGAACTGAAGGACAGAAAATGAGTCAGGAAAGAGTTAACTGAGACCACTGCTGGCTAGGAAGACAAAAAAACCTAAAGCCATAAACTTAGGTAGACTAGAGATAAGAAAGTGTAATTTACAGCTGCTGGGGTCAGTGTCACAGCTGTAAAGGAGAAAGTGAAGAAACTAGCAGAGCTCACTGATGTCTGTGAATGCCTGCATTAAAACTCAGCGGAACTTAGTTCTATCTGCTTTGTAATGTAAATCCCTGGTATTTCTCACATCAACTTGTATGTCCATCATACAGAGGAAAAGATTATCAGGAGGGGACAGCAGATGTTGATTGTCATAACACACCAGGGCCCATATGCAATTAACTTTATCACCTGAGTTATCTCCTAGGAGATAATTTTCATCTTCTCTTTAAACAATTTTTTCAGCATTTTTCAAATGAAAAAGTACCCCCAAAATAGTGTAAAAGTATTATCAAATTTATTTTGAGTATTTTCTTGCTTGCTTAAAAGGCATTTTATGACATGTTGTGAATATATCACCTAGGAGAAAACTCAGGAGAAAAGGTGAATTGCATATGGGCCCAGGAATTGTGAGAGAGAGAGATGCAGGGATTGGGGAACTGTGGAATTCAGCTATTAGTGCAGAGCAGGGAGCTGGCTGGCTGCTCTGCGGGACAAGACGAGGTGATTAACTTTGACATATGACCTCTTCTCTCTCCAAGTCATGCCGCCCGTCTTATCTTATCTGATTTAACGCTCTAGGCCATGGCCTTTGTGGCCTTCCCAGAAATCCGGCCCTGTGTATGAGCAAGGATTCTGATAGATGGAAGTGCGCCCACAATAGCTCTTAGTATAGACAATCCCTATTAGTCATGTATACTAACATTAATAGGATAAGAGTGGTCCTACCTTAATTCAGGAGACCATAAGATACAAAGAATCAAATTGTTTTGCACTTTTTAAGACGACGCGTTTCGCGGTAGCAACCGCTTCATCAGGTCAATTGGAGTGCCTAATTGCTCAGAGCTCCAGTCTCGGGCGCCTGGAGCTCTGAGCAATTAGGCACTCCAATTGACCTGATAAAGCGGTTGCTACCGCGAAACGTGTTGTCTTAAAAAGTGTAAATGTTAACGTTGCTAGGCAAGAGTCAGCAGGAAGCCAGGTTCTAATGGAAGCGGCACTGGCTTCCTGCAGGCTGCATCATTGCCTAGGAGGAGGAGAGCGCCCCAGCTTCAACTGAATGGGAGTGACCTGGCTGCAATCCAGTTCCAGGAAAATGGGTTTGATGGGTCCCATGATTGCACAGGACAGGTGAGCATGGTGTTTTATTTATAAAGGCACACAGGTGGTTTGGGCAACATAATGGCCACATAAGGAGCCCATAATACCTGTGCATAAGGGAGACAAAATGGCCACACATAGGGGGGGCACAGTGAGATACATGAGGGGGACATAATGATCAAACAAACAAGGGACACAGTGGAGACACAAGAGGACATAATGGACAAACATAGGGGGGAGACAGTAGAGAGACACATGAGAGGACATAATGGCCACACATGGGGGGACACGGTGGAGACACATGAGTTGGAGATAATGGCCGCACATGGGGGAACACAGTGGAGACGCATGAGGGGTACCTAATAGCCTATACTAGGGAGGGACTCTGGAACCTAATAACTTTGGAGCCAGAGCCTTCTGTCATACTGCCCCAACCCTTTGGAACACCTTGCTACACCCAATCAAGACAACTCCAACCCTGGAGGTGTTTAAATCAAAACCGAAAAGCCAACTGTTTAGTCTGGCATGTATGATCACATAGCTTTTCCCCTGTAACACATCACTAACCGTAACTATGCACTGAGCTGAGACATATCTATGCACTTTGGGTCCTACAGGAGAAAAGCTCTATACAAATGTTTTGTTGTTGCTGTAGTAGAGGACAGGCATGCTTGATGTACTTGTTCACACTGCGGTTCAGCATAAGGTTTCTCAGATAGCGCTATTCCTGGTGAGTATTTATGCTCAGTGCACATTCAGTAAAACTCGTTCCAGTCAAATGATTCCTAAATAAATATGTTACATATAGTAAAGCTTAATAAGAGTACACCATAACATATAATAAACTAATTGTACAAACCACAAATACACAAAGGCTTACAGCAGGTAATCTTATTGGGCTATACTCATACTTCTAAACTGGCATCTGTTCAGTCTTTTGGAATGAATACAAAATATTAAACATAACTGGATATATTAGAAGAAATGTCTGTGCT
Organism: Hyperolius riggenbachi; assembly: GCF_040937935.1. Lineage (NCBI taxonomy): Eukaryota > Metazoa > Chordata > Amphibia > Anura > Hyperoliidae > Hyperolius > Hyperolius riggenbachi. The sequence continues at coordinate 244,271,037 of NC_090653.1, read as the reverse complement.
GAAACCACCATAATAATCTGCATACAAGCAGGAGGAGTGTAAACTACAGGCGGAAAAAAACAAAACATTAACCCCTTTTTGTAAAAAAAAAAAGTGACATCATTTATAAAAAAAATACATAAATAGTTACCTTAGAGACTCATTTTTTACTATGTATGTTATGAGGGTATATTACTGTTATTTCTGCAAATAAGGGCTTGATATTGTTGATAAAGAAACTCAAAGCTGAAAAAATACACCTTTATTTCCAAATAAAATATTGTCACCGTACTTTGTAATAACTAGGACAAATGGGCAAATAAAATGTGTGTGTTTTATCTATAGTATCACATTTTATTTTAAAACCATAACAGCTGAAAACTAAAAAATAATGCATTTTTTTATTATTATTCCCTTTAAAATGCATATAAAATAAAATAATTCTTAGCAAAAAGTACCACCCAAAAAAGCCTACTTTGTGGAGAAAAAAAAATTATGTACTGTATAGATGATTTAGCTGTGATAAGTAGTTATACAGTTATTGATGAATGATTGGGAGGAGCGTGAAATGTGAAAATTGCTCTGGTTTAAGGGAAAAAACCCTTAGTGGTGGAGTGTTAGCCCAATCGAGTATATTCACAAAACCTTGCTACATTTTAAGTGTGCAGATGTTGATTGTATAACTGGCAGCATGGTTGTTGCATGTCATGCTACTTGTGTAATGCGCTATGTAGATTGCTTTAGGGCTGGTAAATAGGGATGGTCATGTCTAGGATCTCCTGGAGAAGAATGTGACTTGTTTGATCAGCTGATAGATTTGCAAAGCTCTGATTTGCTGTGACCTCATCCTGCTTTTGCGCATAATGGTTGGCTTGACCTCCTTGACCTCCTAGGTAGAGCCATTTGCTGCACATCTCATGTCCCAGAAACTAGATCCAACCAGTAAGATAAGAGATTCCCTCCAAACTCGTAGACTCAAACAAAGGAAACTTTAATGTATTTGTATTTCAAAATAGGCTTGTCACAGAAAGACAAAAATTACATTTTCGGATAACCATAAATCAGTTCTATCATTCACCTGAATTACAGTTCCCCAACTGTCAGGGGTCAGTCAAGGGAATGCTTTATTCAACCTGCGCAAAGCGAACACGATAGCATAGGCATGTGTAGCATCATTTGAACAGGGTCGCAGGCCGCTTATGAATATAGCCTTGGATTTGCGATGCGCCAATCTGGGGCGGAGTCACACAGATTAATAATAAATGCTACATTTTATTGCTCTGAGTCTGGGGGTGGCAACCATGCTGCCAGGAGATAACCCCGCCTTTCCTCCACCTAGTTTGGAGGTAACCCAGCCGCAATTCTAAGATTGTATAAATATGGGGCCAGCAGAGCCCGCCCCTGTCCTTCAGCATTTCATCTGCTAAAGAAGAGCTTAGAGCATGTGTTCCACACAGGGACCGACTGATGCATTTTTCCAAGGACTCTTAAAGCTCATTTAAACTGGACTCTTTCTTCATTCTCCGAATGGACTGCTTAGCCGTAACTAAGTAAGAACTTTCTAATTTTATCCCTTTTATTTTAAGCTTTGTGTGTATATGTTAATTGGTGTATATAACTGTATGTAATGCATTTTTGCTATTAAACGTTTTAAAAATCGTTTAGTGGTTATGACCTGTTGCTGAACATACACAATCGTACCTATTCTCCTGAAACTGCTACCCTGTGTTTAATAGAAGTGTACATTTATAACCCGTATGCGTGAATCCGGCTCAGATAGTCAGAGCTGACCCAGATTCATGCATACTGCAAAGGGTTAACAGAGCGTTCTCAAAGTATTAGCATAATTACAGTAGCGGGCTGTGTAACCCACTTGGTGGAAGATCTTTGAATTGTATGTGTGTGGTGAATCCTTTGGCGTCTGAACGCTCCCTCCATTAGTCAGTTCATCAAACTGCTAAGTCAGGTTTACGCTTTGTGATGGGCAACATGACAGTGTGAGAGGATTTCTGACTCTGATCGATTGACCCGACCGCAGACCGGCCTTGCGGTCAGTGACATAAGTGTTTGTCTTTGTCTTTTTCAATCAGAGACTTACATATCAATCACCTGACCAAACTGATCACATGCTTCTGCATGAGTTTTTCTAGACATGACCTTCGCTACTGGTAATCATTAGGTCAGCTACCTGTAATTACAAATTTTAGTAAGGTTTAGTTTATATACCCTAGTGTAATGCTCCCCCATTGTAAAATTTCAGGAATTATTATTATTATTTATTGTATTTATAAAGCGCCAACATATTACGCAGCGCTGGACAGGAATGTGCACATACCATGGGGTTGATTAAAAAAACGTATCGTGTATTTTCTCACCTTATCTGTTTTTCACCTTATTATTACTATTTCCTATAATTAATACCGGGTACTTGTGTAGTGTTGACATCTCTTGCAGTGCATAAAGGACTTCCGAGGTGACTGATTAAATCTAGTTTTACTTATCTGTGGCTTCTTCTAGCCCCTAGAAGTCATTTGTGTCCCTTGCCGTAGCTCCGGTCTTCTCCAGTGTCCCGCTGGCGGCCTTCAAGGATCACCGATGCGCATGTGGGCGAATGCCCCCACGTCATCGGGATCCTGCGCAGTACTACCTAACAGGTGAAGAACGCTCCTGGTTATGTGGGCACGGTCTCTTGCAGGGCGGATGCACGCTCGTGCATGTGTAGAAAACTTAGACCCATCGGGGGTCGGAGATCCTTAGAGGCTGTGGAGGAGACCGGAGCTGCGGGTAGGGACACAAATGATTTCTAGGGTCTAGAAGAAGCCCCAGGTAAGTATAGGTAGATTTAATCAGTCGCCTCAGAAGTCCATTAAAGGAAACTTGTAATAAAGAAAAGTGCCCTTGGGTGGTACTTACCTCAGGAGGCGGAAACCTCTGGATCCTAATGAGACGCCCCCCATCCTCCTTTGCAGTCCCGATCCAACACTGGCGCCCTTCGAACAGCAGCAGACGGCAATACTTACCTCTGCGCTCCAGCACAGGTGCAGTACCATCTTCCCCTTCAAGTTCTGGCATAAATAGCCAAGCCGGATCAGGTCCATCTGCGCAGTAGAGCGGAGACGAGCTGAACGGACTGCAGAGTTCAGTAGGGATTGGAGATGTATCAGTCTGTTTTTTTGGTAAGCCACAGAATAGGATTATGATTATTATTATTATTTGTTGTACAGTATTAATAAAGCACCATCATATTTCGCAGCGCAGGATGCTGCAGTAGTTGAGGCAGGAAATGATTAGGACATCACAAGCATTTTAGCAGCTTCTGGTGTGAGTAAAGGACAAATTCAAAGAGTATTTTTAAGATGGAAATAGCAGGAGGGGGCATAAGAAGCTGAGGTTATTGGTATGTCTTATATTATTATTATTATTATTGATTTACAGTATATAGCACCAGCATGTTCCGTGACGCTGTACAACAAAATACAGAGTATAACAATACAAAATAAACTATGCAACAGTTAACAATACAAGACAATGATTTAGATAACAGCTGTTTGGATAGCAGCTGAGGCATTGAACAAAGGAACCACCGATTTTTAGGCATTACAAGTTATTGAGAGAGAAGGGGAAGGAAAGCCCTGGCCAAGTGGCCTTACAGTCTAAAGGGTTAAGGGACAGAGACATATTAAGATTGAGGAAACGATGATATGAATGCAGAAACAGCAGATAGACAGTCTAGGAGATTGATGGGGATTAGTGATGCTCATGTCTAAGAGAACTCATGGAGAAGCATGTGATCAGTTTGGTCAGGTGATAGATATGTACATCTCTGATTTGCTAGTCATGATCATGTGCTAAAGCAGGATGTGCAAATCAGAGTTTTGTAAATCAATTAGCTGATCAAACAAATCACATGCTTCTCCATGAGTTTTGTTAGACATGACCATCACTAATTGGGATTTGGTTCCAAAACAGGGACTGCCCCAGCAAACAAGGGACAGTTGGCAGCCATGGGTAAGTTGTACAGGAGAGTTGGCTAAAATCCTTGCAATGCATTTTTTACTTTCAATAAACAATATGTATGCGTCCCCATTTTATGGACGCTCTAATGATCCCCGTGCCAATCTCATATCACCCGGAGCAATGGAAGCCACGCAAACCGAACATGGATCCACCCTCTGAATATATTTGATGTCACATTTCTCTGACATCAAAACAATGAAACCGCACTTTGTCTTCACTGGGAATGACGACTGCAGAACTGTTTTTGTCACCTCAGATGTGCTGGTCGCACATTTAATTATAGACATCGCCACACTTTAGCAGCTGAGGCTAAATTAGAACAAGCACTAATTTAATCCATTCTGCTTTAAAACCATAGATTGCCGATGTCCAGAGCGTTTATTCACAGAGCACACAACAGGCTCATCCTGACAATACAATGGGAGATACTGTTCACAGTGTAAATTGGGTGAAGGGAAGGGGGGTTCAATAATGAACCAACCAACCCTAGACTGTCTATAGGTGGCCATACACTGGTCGATTTGCCATCAGATCGACCAACAGATAGATCCCTCTCTGATCGAATCTGATCAGAGAGGGAACGTATGGCTGCCTTTACTGCAGATTGGGAATCGATTTCAGCATGAAATTGATTCACCATCTGTGAAGCTGCCGCCAACACAACTGCATTAGTGGGCTTAGGCCCTTAGTTTGCTATTTATTTTACTGACTTCCCAATTATGTGCTTGTTTTGTAGTACCCCTCTATCATAGAGTGACTTATTATACACCCCCTGAAGAAGACAGAAGCCGGCGAAACTGTTGGGTGCTGCTTTCCTCCATGGTACGCCACGCCGCTCTGCTCCACAAGCGTGGCACGGGGATGTGAGAGGGCCCACACTGGCATGGCCTGGCATGGCGCCCATGGTAACTACCCAGACCCTCACTGCATTTCTCACTTCACACATTAGGGCGACCCATCGCACCCCACTGTCTGCCTTTGCCTGGATCTTTGTACAGGTCCACTACCACATGCTGAGGTGATCACTGATGATGTACAACGTGCTGCTGGACTATGGTGAGATCTAAATATGACTTACTTTATTGTAACATTGCAGCTGATTCATTATTGATGTGATACAAGCTTATGCAGTTTGACCTCCTGCTTTGCGACTTCTGCCACTAACCTCTGCATTGACTGCCACTAATTCTGCTGGCTACAGACTTGCCTTTACCAAGCTTCCTTTATATGCCTTTTGATCTGCAATCATTTACTGCAATCTGTCACAATGACTGTATTTATCCATTCTTAAGCCATGGTCCCTACTAGGTGTGATAGTGAGGTGCACCAGTGTGTGTTATGCTTGTTGGTTGCATGGTGGGGTGGCCCTCCCATGCGCTTTTATTTTGTATTTTTTGTGTTAATTTATGTTTGATTTTTTGGGATATAATAAATAATATTTTGTACTATACTGATCATGTTTTTATTTTACTGTTGATATATAGCACACATGCCAGCCATTGATTAGCCCACTCCCACTTTGTTGTTATTTATGACTTATTATACTGTGCCTCCCCCACACCCCACAATTTTAGTGCTGTTCATTATTGTGGCCTATAATTATAGGGTTCATAATTGTTAGCGCCCTTCATTAACCACTTCAGCCTACAGCGAGAAAATCTCATGCATCCGAGCAACGTTCACCTCCCATTCATTCGCAATAACTTTAGCACTACTAATCACAATAAATTGATCTATATCTTGTTTTTTCCGCCACTAATTAGGCTTTCTTCAGGTAGTACATTTTGCTAAGAATAATTTTTTTCTAAATCCATTTTAACAGGAAGATGAAGAAAGAAATGGAAAAAAATCATTATTTCTCAGTTTTTGGCCATTGTAGTTTAAAATTAATACATGCTACCGTAATTAAAACCCATGTATTTTATTTGCGTATTTGTCCCTCTTATTACGCCTATTAAATTATGTCCCTATCACAATTTATGGCGTCGATATTTTATTTAGAAATAAAGGTGCATTTTTTCAATTTGCGTTCATCACTATTTACAAGCTTATAATTTTACAAAAAAATTAATAAGATGCTCTCTTAACATGTATATTTAAAAAGTTTAGACCCTTAGGTAACTATTTATGTAGTTTTTTGTTTTTTTTTAAGTGTAATTTTTTTATTTATTTTTTATTTAAAAAATGTATGTGGGTGATTTTAGTTTGGGAGGTAAACAGATATTTTAGGTGTAATATAATGTAATTCTTTATTTTAAAAATGTATGTGGGTGCAGTTTACTATTTGGCCACAAGATGGCCACAGTCAAAAAAGTTCCTGGAGCGTACGATCACGCTGCCAGGAACTATTAGGAGGCTTCAAAAAAATTTTCCGGGCAGAAATACCGCGCTCTCTGCTTAGAAAGCGTCGGTATTTCTCTGGGGGGCTTAGATCGGTGAATGGGAATTATATTCCCATTCACTGATCGGGGGGCTAGCGGCAAGCAGCAGGAGCGCGCCCGATCGCGCGCACCACGCTGCAGGAGCAGCACAGTCTATCTGGACGGATATATCCGTCCAGATAGGGCCAAGTGGTTAATATGCAGCTGTATCCTCTTGCTGAGTCTGGCATAAGCAGGTTGGTTATGGTTACCTATTGTTTTCTGTATTTCCTCTTCATCCGCTGTACCCCCATCTACAGCTCTGGCCTCCCACATGTTCCTTCTTCATCACAGCTTGATATCCATGTGTCATAATAGTCATGTGGCCATTGTACCAGCCCTGTTTCTAGGAGCGGGAGAGGGGGCACCGTGCAGAAGGGGGGTGCAGCGCAGGAAGGGGGAGCATCGGGCACATTGTGACAGAGCCGCGGGAGGGACCTGACTCCTCCCTCACTTCAGGCTCCCCCCTCCTGTGCTCACCAATAATAATAATTAATAAATTGGTACAGTCCCTACACTCTGATTAAGAATAATACTGCAGTGTCAAACAGGGCCGGAGCTACCATAGGAAAAAATAGGCAATTGCCCCAGGGCCCCAGAGCCTGTAGGGGCCCCCAAGGTGTCCCACCCCCATCTTAACTGTATCTCCCCAGGGACTCTGCAGAGTGTTAAGTTGGGAGTTGATTAGGGGAGGATAAGTAGCCAGCTCAGGGGCCGAGGAGGGAAATTTGGCTGCAACAAAGGGCCTCTAATGATGCTTTTTAGTTGGGGGTGTCTGTTGGGGGGCCCCCAGGCTAATTTTGCCCTAGGGCCCAATTGTTACTTGAACCGGCCCTGGTGTCAAAGGGAGAAGAACCATCGGCTCAGTTGTGGTGAGGTGACACGCACATACATTCTGTGCTTGTATATCAAGATGCTACTTGCTTATCAAGTCACAATTTCATAAGAATTTTTTTTTGTCTTAAACCAAGTAACTTTCAAATTAAAGTTTTACTGTAGTTTTCAGAGGAGTAACAATAGCCAAGGGTGGGGGTGGGGGTGCCAGAAGGGCAATAGGCACCAACTCCTCCCATTCCCCCCTCTTGAGCAGAGTAACCACAGGGAGCACTCTTATATTTACCTTTATCTGGTCTCTCTTCCTCCAGGCATCTGCGCGCTCTATGTTGACGTCATTGTTTCACTTCCGTTGCATGTCATGTCATCAGGAGCCTCGTGGGGGCAGCATAGAGATTCTGATAGAGTATGCAGATGCTGGGAGGAACAGGAGACCTGATACAGCGTGGGCTGGGTAAGTATAACAGCCCCCCCTGCACTTACTCTGCTCAGGGGGGTGGGGGGCTGTGAGGCAGAACAGCTGGTCACTACGTTGGCCTCAGTCCATCCATAACGGAGGGGTCCATCCATGACACGGAGGGGGTGGTCTGCTGGGGTCCCAGGCCACTGACGTTACACCCTTGATACTTTTGAAATTTCTTCACCCTGCCAGTTGAGGCCACTCTTGCCAGAGGGACTAATGGTAGGGCAGAAAACCCGATTTAATGATTAGGCGTGAGAAAGCAGTAATTGTCAGCGATTTCCTATAATTCAGCTGCAGGCGGCCAGGCTGACAGCACACAGTGCCGAGTTATCAGAAAACACAGTGGAGAAAATACATGGACGCCCCCATTGCTCTCACCTTCTCTAACATACAAAATGGTCATGCTGTAGCAGTAAGACCAGGATTCCAACACAGCACCTCATTTACCAATTGAACGATCCTAACTGCCAATGAATTAATCAATAATAAATTAGTCTGGTAAGTTGTTTCAGGGCCAACAATAGAGACGGTGGAATTTCACAAGCAGCAGCGTGTGAAACTATATGATTAGCCTGCTAGATGATGTGCGATTGATAGAATTTGTCCTTCAATCGCTGATGCGGTCAACCAGCCCCGATATACGCGCATTACCTGTGGCAACATCTAGACATGAAAGCACAAGATAATCCCTGCAACAATAACGAAATGTTACATTGCTTCTCATGTCTAGATATTCTAACTCCGGAGGCTCGAATACACACATACACACATTGTTTTCTTACAGCACATGCTGTCTTTGTAATGTCTGGTAGTATGTATGAAAGGAAGGTGGGAGAGAAGTCAGAAATGACAACACTTTTTGCTAATCCATAGCAAAGCAATCATTGTTTTCATTTAGAGCTGGCTGGGCAATCTGTAACTCTGAGTGTTCCTACCCCATGGAGCATACATGCCAAGCTGCGGCACATGGGCTAAATCCGGCCCGCAGAGCCATCACAGTTGGCCCCCAAGTGGATTCCCCACTTTGCATTATGTAGGGCCCACTCTAGTCCACCAGGCAGTGGCGTAGTTACGGTGTTTGACACCTGGTGCTGGGTATTCACAGACACCCCCCCCCCACCGCAAAAAAAAGAAAGGGTGTGAGTGGTGAAAAATGGGTGTGGCCATAACATGGGTGGAGATAACCGTTATGTTGTAACTCTAAGGCAGTACCTTGAGTTTCCTCCCAAAACACAGTTAGGCAAAGTGACCCTAAAGCAGAAAAGCATTTGACGTCTTTTGGTGATGATCTGCATTTTTCACCGACACCGAGACCGTGTGAACCAGTCCTTAAGCATGAGCATATGATAAATATGATTAAGCATTGCATATGCTTAAGCATGAGCATATGATAAATCTGCAGAAACTGTGTGATGCTCATGTGATCATGTAAATGTGGACCAAAATCTCTGAGGAATGCCATGAAGGTAAATTGGAGTAGCTGATAGGTAGACTGTAGTGGCCGACAGGTAGTGATGGGTAGACTGTAGTGGGCGACAGGTAGTGATAGGTAGACTGTAGTGGCTGACAGGTAGTGATAGGTAGACTGTAGTGGCCGACAGGAAGTGATAGGTAGACTGTAGTGTCCGACAGGTAGTGATGGGTAGACTGTAGTGGCCGACAGATAGTGATGGGTAGACTGTAGTGGCCGACAGGTAGTGATAGGTAGACTGTAGTGTCCGACAGGTAGTGATGGGTAGACTGTAGTGGCCGACAGGTAGTGATGGGTAGACTGTAGTGGCCGACAGATAGTGATGGGTAGACTGTAGAGGCAGGGAGGTAGTGACAGGCAGATTGTAATGTCCGGCAGGTAGTGTTAGGTAGATTGTAGTAGCAGCAGAGGTGACGGGCCCAGATGACAGTGGAAGGGGCAACGAGCAGCAATAACAGCAATGAAGGTAAATTGGAGTAGCCGACAGGTAGACTGTAGTGGCCGACATGTAGTGATGGGTAGATTGTAATGGCCGACAGGTAGGGATAGGTAGACCGTAGTGGCCGACAAGTAGTGATGGGTAGATTGTAGTGGCCCACAGGTAGGGATAGGTAGACTGTAGTGGCCGACAGGTATTGATGGGTAGATTGTAGTCGCTGACAGGTAGTGATAGGTAGATTGAAGTGTCCAACAGGTAATGCTAGGTAGATTGTAGCCGCCGACAGGTAGGGATTGGTAGACCGTAGTGGCCGACAGGTAGTGATGGGTAGACTGTAGTGGCCGACAGGTAGTGATGGGTAGACTGTAGAGGCAGGGAGGTAGTGACAGGCAGATTGTAGTGGCTGACAGGTAGTGTTAGGTAGACTGTAGTAGCAGCAGAGGTGACGGGCCCAGATGACAGTGGAAGGGGCAACGAACAGCAATAACAGCAATGAAGGTAAATTGGAGTAGCCAATAGGTAGACTGTAGTGGCCAACAGGTAGTGATGGGTAGATTGTAGTGGCCAACAGGTAGGGATAGGTAAACTGTAGTGGCCGACAGGTATTGATGGGTAGATTGTAGTGGCCGACAGGTAGTGATAGGTGGATTGAAGTCGCCAACAAGTAATGCTAGGTAGATTGTAGTGGCCGACAGGCAGTGATGAGTAGATTGTAGTGGTCGACAGGTAGTGATAGATATATTATAGTGGCCGACAGGTAGGGATAGGCAAACTGTAGTGGCTGACAGGTATTGATGGGTAGATTGTAGTGGCTGACAGATAGTTATAGGTAGATTGAAGTGGCCAACAGGTAATGCTAGCTAGATTGTAGTGGCCGACAGGTAGTAATAGGTAGATTATAGTGGCTGACAGGTAGGGATAGGTAGACTGTAGTGGCTGACAGGTAGTGATAGGTAGACTGTAGAGGCAGGGAGGTAGTAATAGGTAAATTATAGTGGCTGACAGGTAGGGATAGGTAGACAGTAGTGGCCGACAGGAAGTGATAGGTAGATTGTAGATTGTAATGTCCGGCAGGGAGTGTTAGGTAGATTGTAGTAGCGGCAGAGGTGACGGGCCCAGATGACAGTGGAAGGGGCAACGAGCAGCAATAACAGCAGGAAGGGGTGACAATGGCAAAGGGTGAAAAGAAGTGACAACACCAGCAAGGAGCAATACCTAGTGACAGCAGCTGCAAGGGCAACAAGTAGCATGACAGTGGGAGGGGTGACAAACAGTGATGAAAGCAGGAAGGGGTGACAGTGAGAAGAGAAGAATAGCAGAAAATAAGTGAGTGAATTAGAAGGCAGCAGGGGGTCACAGCAGGTAGCACTTACATTATTTTGTTGTCACCTGGGATAGCTGCATAAAGGAAACTGTGACAACCTCCTTTCTTCCATGGGACAGGAGCCTAAAGGCGCGTACTCACGCCGGATTCCCGCAAACGACGGGTCGTCAGACCCGCCCGCGGGATGGCCATTCTAGCGACAGTTTGCCTGTGTGTACAGTATATCGGCAGGCTGATAAGGAAGGTTTTGACAGATCCGCTGAGCGGATCCCATTACAACGCCAGTGCCACCAGGGAAGCTATATTGAAGGTGATGCCCCAGATCACCAGGGAAGCCAAATGGGGTAAGGGGAAGCATTAGACACCAGGAAACTGTATAGGGGAGGTAGGGGGGTCATTAGAAACCCTTAACAGGTAAAGGGGAGGGAAGGGGCCACTAGACACCAGGTAACTGTATATTGTAAGGGGTGGAAAGGGGCCAATAGACACCAGGGAACTGTATACTGTAAGGGAGGAAGGGGGCCACTAGCAACCAGGGAACTGTGTAGGGGAGGGAGGGGCCACTAGACACCGTGGAACTGTACAATTAACAAGATCCCCTGCCCCTGATGAGTCATTGGACGAAACTAGTAGGGCGGAGCCTAAGGAGCTGAGGAGACGCTGGAGGATCCTGTGCTACGTTTTTTTATATGCGCATGTTTTACTGCAAATTTGTAAGTGCACTACTTTTATTACTTATTAAAATCAAACGGAATTATGCTATGGTCGGCTTTGTTTGAGTCCTAGGATGTCCTTTATCCCAAAAACTGAAGTTATAACAACACGCTATATTGCTGGTCTGTTGCGGGTCGGCCAGTGCATCTGGTGAGCGCCTTGTGTATCTGTTTATGGTGGAAGCACGTTGGTGGCACTGTTCTGGAAAAGGGGTGCACTGGTGATAATATTAAGCTCTATCCAAATGGTATCACACTATTGCATTTCCCTTGTTTTATTCTGAGCTTATGGTCGGATGTCTGGAGAGGCTGGTGAAGTGATCGGAGGAATCTCTTGCTGGCAAGGCCAAAAACGCTGACTGCTGATCTGAAAAGATTGGCCAACCGATCTGGTGAGCGTATAGTGATAAGCGCTGTGACAGAAATTTATCAATTTCTTTGGAGGAAGTTTTACAGTGAAGAGCCTATACTTATCAAATGTGGATGAACTTTGTCTGGACAGCATTAGGCTTACGCCAAAGAGGACATTGATTACTTAGCAACATTAGTGTTGCAGTTCTTGTTACTGTTGATCGCTCTGCCTTTATGTTTTTAATAACAGATTTACTCGGACAGACAGCAGAAGATTGAGGCAGCCCAGAAGGGCGGCGATGGAGCCAACGGCCTGAAGGAAGCCCCAGGTATGTATGGATGCTTTTTTTTGTCTCAGGTACACTTTAAGGGCCGGTTTCCACTATGCCAGTGTGCATTTTGCTTCGTAGTGGATAAAACAGACTCACATTTATATCTGTAGTAGCTCTTCCTTCTTTCTCTTTATGCTGAAGCCTTGCCAAAGTGCACTCTCAGCATTGTGTCCTCCCCTCCAACCTGGTTCCTTCCCCTGCTCTTTGCCTGCCCGGATAAAATTACATCTGTTTTCACAGTGTGTAAGAAGTGGAGAGGCAGGTGAACAGCAGCAGCCTTTCGTATCCTGTCTGTTTGCTACAATTCTTATTTCAGATGTCTGTCAGACTGCCTGGATTAGATCACATGGGGGGGGGGGGGGGGGTGACAACATCCTTTGTATCTATTGTTTGGAAAGAAAAAAAAATATCACTCAGGCCCAATTTCACACTTGGGGCAAGGATTTCAAGACCACATGTAAACAACCCTGGGGGTGAGAAAATCACACTTTATTATGCATAATGCTGGATACACACGGTGCGTTCGCGCACTCGATTTCCCGCTTGATTCCCGTCGATTCGTTTATTTCCAACATGTCCGATTTGGATTTTGATGGATCTTTAGGTCGATTCGCATGCAACGTATGCCAAATCGACCTAATGATCCATCGAAATCCAAATCGGACATGTTGGAAATATACGAATCGATGGGAATCGAGCAGGAAATCGAGTGCGCGAACGCACCGTGTGTATCCAGCATACCTCCCAACTTTTTGAGATGAGAAAGAGGGGCACTTAAGCCCCACCCCTGCCACACTACCGATCACGCCCCGCCACGCCCCTAGTCACGCAAACCATAAAGATTTCATAAGAATAATATGTTGTTTTATAATTCAAACCACACTGGTCCTTTCTATCCTGGTTCATTTTCCCTCATACCGTAGTAACATTTTAAAATTAGTAATATATCAATTTAAAGGATGGGAATAAAGTTTAGAGGCAATCAAACACATTTTTAGTAGAGAAATATATATATTTACATAGAAAGAAGGACAAAGTCCTGAAAGAGGGACAAATGAGGAGGAAAGAGGGACAGAGGGTCAGGGCTCCCAAAGAGGGACTGTCCCTCCGAAAAAGGGACAGTTGGTAGCTATGTATTATGTGTGATTTTAGATATCTTGGCAACTTATTAACAACAATAACAATAATATTTATATAGCGCTTTTCTCCCTGGGGACTCAAAGCGCTGTTAGGTATTAGGTTTAAAGCAGGGGCGTAGCAATAGGCCCTGCAGCGCCTGCGCCCGCGGGGGGGCCCGGCCCCCCCCTGGGGCCCGCTCGGGGCCGTTTTTTTGGGGGCTGGAGGGGTGGCAGCATGAGGGGAAAGCCTTGCCCACAGTCGGCGGGGAGAGGGGAAGTTCCCCCCTCTCCCTCACCTCGGGGCTCTCCCCTCTGCGCTCCCCTCCAGCTAGTCAATGTGTGTGGGCAGCGGGCAGCGGCGGCGGGATACATACCTTCTTCCTTGCGTTCCATCACCGCCTTCTCGCTCTAGCGGCTGACGTCACTTCCGGAAGCGGAAGTGACGTCAGCCGCTAGAGCGAGAAGGCGGCGATGGAACGCAAGGAAGAAGGTATGTATCTCGCTGCTGCCCGCTGCCCGCTGCCCACACACATTGACTAGCTGGAGGGGGATTTTCAGGTGTCTGCTGCCCACATTACGATTTTCAGGTGTCTGCTGCCCACATTACGATTTTCAGGTGTCTGCTGCCCACATTACGATTTTCAGGTGTCTGCTGCCCACATTGCGATTTTCAGGTGCCTGCTGCCCACATTACGATTTTCAGGTGTCTGCTGCCCACATTACGATTTTCTGGTCACTGCTGCCCACATTGCGATTTTCTGGTCACTGCTGCCCACATTGCGATTTTCAGGTGTCTGCTGCCCACATTACGATTTTCAGGTGTCTGCTGCCCACATTACGATTTTCAGGTGTCTGCTGCCCACATTGCGATTTTCAGGTGTCTGCTGCCCACATTACGATTTTCTGGTGCCTGCTGCCCACATTACGATTTTCAGGTGTCTGCTGCCCACATTGCGATTTTCTGGTGTCTGCTGCCCACATTACGATTTTCTGGTGTATGCTGCCCACATTAGGATTTTCTGGTGACTGCTGCCCACATTGCGATTTTCTGGTGACTGCTGCCCACATTAGGATTTTCTGGTGACTGATGCCCACATTGCGATTTTCTGGTGACTGCTGCCCACATGGCGATTTTCTGGTGACTGCTGCCCACATTGCGATTTTCTGGTGAACTCTGCCCACATTACGATTTTCTGTCCCACATTACGATATTCTGGTGAACGCTGCCCACATTACGATTGTCTGGTGAATGCTGTCCACGTTACAATTTTCTGGTGACTGCTGCTCACGTTACGATTTTCTGGTGAACTCTGCCCACATTATGATTTTCTGGTGAACTCTGCCCACATTATGATTTTCTGGTGAACGCTGCCCACATTACGATTGTCTGGTGAATGCTGTCCACGTTACAATTTTCTGGTGACTGGTGCCCACATTACGATTTTCTGGTGAACTCTGCCCACATTATGATTTTCTAAAGGCCCACATTACGATTTTCTGGTGAACTCTGCCCACATTACGATTTTCTGGCCCACATTACGATTGTCTGGTAAAATGCTGCCCACTTTACAATTAATTTACAGTGAAACGCTGCCCCATTACGATTATTTGGCACCTATTGGGGGGGGGGGGGGGGGGCCCATCCAAATATTCGCAGGGGGGCCCAGTGATTTCTAGTTACGCCCCTGGTTTGAAGCAAACTGTAATTTATAATTGTGGTACTCTTGCAAATTAATATTACATACTTACCTCCACATCAGTTATCTCCTCTCAGAAGCTCACCATTTTCTTCTAACGATTCCTTCCAGTTCTGACAAGATTTTGTCAGAACTGAAATATATCAGTTGCTGTCACTTACTGTATATACAAGACAAGACAACACAAATAACATTTATATCGCGCTTTTCTCCTGGCGGACTCAAAGCGCCAGAGCAGCAGCCACTAGGGCGCGCTCTATAGGCAGTAGCAGTGTTAGGGAGACTTGCCAAAGGTCTCCTACTGAATAGGTGCTGGCTTACTGAACAGGCAGAGCCGAGATTCGAACCCTGGTCTCCTGTGTCAGAGGCAGAACCCTTAACCATTACACCATCCAGCCACAGCAGTTATATATCAGTTGCTGTCAGTTATAGCTGAAAGGAAAACTGATGTGCAAGGTAATGTCCATGTTTCCCTATGGCTCAAGTGTGTGATGGTGTGCTGACCTTAAAGCTGTTACAAGGTCATTGCCATTTTTAAAATGGAGGATGAAAAATTCCATCAGTCACAGTGGACAAACAGGACGCAGGAGAGGAGAAAAAGATTGAGGAGCAGACTACACGGGAGGTATGTTTATTTTGTATGTTTATTTTGTATGTTTATTTTGACTTTTAATTTTCAGTTCTGGTTTGCTTTAAAGATACACCACAATGACACACAGCATAGTAGAACGTAATACATTTTTCGGGATGCTCAATTTTACATTAATTATTCTGGTTTCAAAACCAGAAACCCTTTCCCTTATGTACATATTGCTAAATTTTCATATGTGACCCTGTGCTCCAAATAATGTTTAGCCTAGGCTATTTGGTTGTGGAAGATCAGAGTGCTCTGCTCAGTTCAGAACACTTCGTAAACAAACATTCTGCAGTGATGTATTTTAACCCGTTGTAATAAATGTCTATCGGAGGAATGCTGCTACTCTCTCTAGTGAGACGTAATAGACCGCCGCCCCTTTATAAATAATCCCCTAAGTGAAAAGTTTCTGTACTTTAACAGGAAATATGGAGAAAATAATTGCTAAAATCACATCATCAGCAGTAAATAGCATTGGAGATGCGCAGTCACACAGCCCAAACTACTGAAAACACCTCCCCGCAATCATAAAGAATTTGTAGTTATTTTTATGCAAAATTACCAGAAGAATTCATATTCACTGGAAGAGAAAGAAAAAAAAATTAGGATCACGACAGAATACTAATTTAATCTTCATTAGCCTCTACTTGCTCACGAACATTAATTAAACTAATGCTTTCTCCTTCAAGACAGTTTTACCAATAGGATCGCCTATTTTTGTTGAGTTTAGTTTGAATTTATAAAAGAACTGGGTTTTTTTTTGGTTTTTTTATTCACTTATAATATTCTGTATGTTTGATTCATGTTAAATTTTGCACTAAAATTTCCAATCTAGCAACAGTGGAATGAAATTTGGCCAGTTTGCTTCAGTTTTGTCCAATTGCTAAACACTGGTAAAGGGTTGTTTCAAAAGTTATAGATCAAGTAGTTATGTCCCAGGAACTTCTGAAGTCCTTCTACTCCGTCCCCATTGAGTCAGTCCTCTGCTCCTCCATCCTGGTCTGGTACACTGGCTCATCCCCCAGTGACAGATATAAAATTCAAAAGGTCATCAGCTCAGCAAAGAGAATTATTGAGAAAACCCTCTTGACCTGATCTACAACACCAGGTTGCACTCTAGAGCAATGAACATTTCTGATGACCTCTCCCACCCAGGCCACAGCTTCTTCAGACAGCTCAAATCGGGTCTGGAGGTTTGCGGGCCGTGCCCACTAAGACCACAAGGCGTATGAACACTTTTTTCCCGGCAGCCGTCAGACTCTTGAACTCTGTCTGATCCACTCTCCCCCCTGTGGTCAAGTCACCCCCGTAAGGTTATAGCTGCCTAGTGACTGTCACCTGACTACGGGTGTGCTGCCCTATTTCAATGTTACCGTCTTGCTATTGGTTGTACTTCTATTACTGTCTTTATCTCTTTCAACACTTTGTTGTCTCTGCATATCTGTGCTGTTGTTTGTATTACTTTCACTGTGCCTAATCGATGTGCCAAACCCAATTCCGAGTACGGCCCAGCCGTGCCTGGCAAAATAAACCGATTCTGATTCTGATACTTGAGGTGACATGTGACATGATTAGACATGTGTATGTACAGCAAACAAATAACTATGATGTGTTCTGCCTGAAGGAATTAAACATCATGTATGCAAGTGACAGTTTCTGTCCAGGTTGGGACTGGGTGGGACTATAGCATTACCCTCACTGGAAAGGAATTACAACCATAAAACACTGTCCTCACAAAAAATGGCTTCTGAGAGCAGGACATTTTATTTAAAAAAAGCAAAAAGCTCAATAGTTCACAGATTTTAGCTCTGACATACTTCAAAGAAGGTGTCATTGAACATAGACAATGAAACAGTAAAAACACATAAAAATATAACATAAAACTGTGGGATATCTAAAAAAAATAATTTTTAGGAGAAGGAAGACAGATACAATTGTTTATCTTATCAGGTTATTTTCACCTTGTGTTTCTTTTAAGCATGCATTATGGTGGTAAGTATTTTAAAGTGAACCTGTACCCTGTGTTTATGAAGGTCTGAATCATAACGTGTACCTGCCCCTTCCTCTAAGCTGCTGGCACTGACCAACGCCCACTAATCCCGTCACCAATATCGCATGACTGGAGACGGTGTACAGAAGAAAAACTTTAATGTAAATCCTGCAATACATCTGCAGTGTGTCTACTTCCTGCTTTCATGGAAGCAGACATTGGGTTTACATCCTGTGTTTACATATTAGCTGCTCTGCCGAAGCAACCAGCGGGCACAGCTGAGAGATCAAATTACACTGGTGGTTAGTCACAGATGAGATGGCATTAAGCCCCATCTACACCATACGATTCTTTGTCCGATTCAATTCAATTCGATTCATTGATTTGATTCAATCCGACATGTCAGATTCATGATTTGATTCAATTTAATTCAATTTGCCATTGTTTTGAATAGGAAATTGAATCGAATCATGAATCGGACATGTCAGATTGAATCGAATCGAATCGATGGATCAAATTGAATTGAATCGAATCGGACAAAGAATTGTATGGTGTAGATGGGGCTTAAGACAGGCTAAACCAGGCATGGGCAAACTTGGCCCTCCAGCTGTTAAGGAACTACAAGTCCCACAATGCATTTGCCTTTATGAGTCATGACTGTGGCTGTAAGACTCCTGCAATGCATTGTGGGACTTGTAGTTCCTTAAAGAGACTCTGAAGCGAGAATAAATATTGCTTCAGAGCTTATATTCAGCAGGGGCATGTGTGCCCCTGCTAAAACGCCGCTGTCCCGCGGATAAACGGGGGTCCCTTACCTCCCAAATCCCCTCGTGGAGTCCCGGGGATCTCTTCCTGGTGAGGCAGGGCTAATGGCCGCAGCCCTGCCCCACGCGCGTCTGTCAGCGCGTATCTCCGCCTCTCCCCCGCCCCTCTCATTCTTCCTTTGCTGAGAGGGACGGGGGAGAGGCGGCGATGCGCCGCTGATAGACGGCGCTGAGAGGCAGGGCTGCAGCCGTTAGCCCTGCCTGAAGAGCAGCAAAATCTTGGTAGCGGATTTTGCAGGGGGGGATTTGGAAGATAAGGGACCCCCATTTAGCCGCGGAATAGCGGCGTTTTAGCTGAATATAAGCTCTGAAGCAAGATTTATTCTCGCTTCAGTGTCTCTTTAACAGCTGGAGGGCCAATTTTGCCCATGCCTGGGCTAAACTCTCTAAATACATACAGGGTGCATTTCTCTCTGTTTTCCTTCTGTGCTGTGCCAGAGTTCAGGTCCACTTTATGGTAGGCCAATTTACTCTATACTCAACAGAAATCACATGTCAGTCCATTGGATTTATCCAATGTTTGCAGCAGACATGTATGCTTTTATGATTTTTAATAACGCCAAAAAATTCTAGTAACACCACACATTAACAAAAGCGGAAGTGTATTTTAACAGGTTAAATTTATTGATTATAACAGCTACTTGTCAGAGGAAAAAAAACACTTTTCCAATAGACCGGAGACCTCCTTTAGGCAGACAAATAGCATTGTCCCTTTAAGTGATCGATAAAATAGAAAATGTGTAAAATAAAGGAATGTAAAAACACACTGCCATCTGCAGTACAGTTCCTGTAATTTGCAGAAATTCAAAGTCACACTCTTCAGTTCAGCTGGAATGGGAAGAGAGCTCAAGGCCACTGACAAGAGCTATACGGCTTCAGCCGAGCTTATCCCAGGCAGCAGTGTCTATATAATTGTGCCAGCAGATAGGACCGCTGAAGATGCTGTCAAGAACCGCCAACACAAGCGGCCCCAGAGGGTGCACAGAGCGTTTGCTGGACAGGTTCCAGTTACCATGCTATTAAAGTTTCATGGGGCTATAGTCTCTGTCATATGGACAGCTAATATACAGTTACATACATTTATATATTGGCTAAATATTTTGCAAAGTACAGGTTCAGCAGTGAGTTTTTGTTGTTTCTTTTTTTAAATAAAAAGCAAGGTAGTGATTTACTAACTCCATGCCCTTTTTTAAAACTTACACGCACATTATTTTCCTTATACACTTGTCTTGCAAACCTGCTTTGCGTTGCCGTGTATTACCGCAGAGTAATGCAATGGCGAAGGAAGTGGGGCCTAGTGCACTTACGGCGTCACGTTGGGCTGGAATGCCCGATCGGCCGCCGAGCCACCACAGTCAACAGCGTGTTACCATCGGACTTCCGCGGCAGCACAGTGACGGCGGAAGGTTTGTAAGTCAAAGGGGTGATGCAGATACGTTGGTGGCGGCGCACATGTGCAGATCGATGGGAATACGTCCGGAAACCCCGGGAATTCCAGTGACGTACTTCCTGTCCAGTAAGGTGAATGTCATTGGAGGAGAGGGGGACGGAGCTATGCATATCACCCAGGGACATATGATTTACATTTTGTGTGTTGCGGTGCGATGGGACTGGGGCGGGACACCACACCGCAACCACATAGGCCAGGTGTAAAACCAGCCTCATGGACACCTGAAGTGAGAGGGATAGGGAGGCTGCCATATTTATTTCCATTAAACAATACCAGTTGCTTTCATCCTGCTGATCTTTCATGCATTGGTGACAGCGGCATTGTCACATAGTTTGACTCACACGCCTGAAACAAGTATGCGGCAAAACCAGTCAAACTTAAGTCAAACACCGGATCTGCATGCTCGTTCCAGATCGATCTATGGCTAAAAGTATCAAAGGCAGAATATCGGCAGGACAGCCAGGTCATTTTCCTTATTTACAAGGAAATAAATATACCAGCCTCCATATCCCTCTCACTACAGATGTGCTTTAAAGAGACACTGAAGCGAAAAAAAAATATGATATAATGATTTGTATGTGTAGTACAGCTAAGAAATAAAACATTAGGAGCAGAGACATAAGTCTAATATTGTTTCCAGTACAGGATGAGTTAAGAAACTCCAGTTGTTATCTATGCAAAAGAGCCACTGATCTCTCTGACTTTCAAAGTCGCAGAGAGCTCTGTCTTCTGAAGCATGTTATCTCAACTGTCAGTCACTGTATTTTCTTTTTCTCTCCACAGGACTGGTCAATAGTTCACTGCCTGCTCTGTAAAATCATTTAGAATGCTGAGTAGTGTGTAAACTGCAAATATTAAAGAATGATGCAATGCTATAAAAACACTAGATAACTGAAAATAAAAATATGAGAATATTTTCTTTGATACATGTTCTAGTAATTATCTGTATTACACAACCAATTCCTTATATAATATTTTTTTTTTTCCGCTTCAGTGTCTCTTTAATGCCTGGTCCACATGATGCAGTTTTCTGACAGATTTACTGTCAGATTGATTATTTCCAACATGTCCAATTTCCGATCAATTTTTCGATTGATTTTCCGTTCACTTCTATGAAAAATCATTCTAAAAATCTATCAGAAATCAGATCGGACCTGTTGGAAATAATCAATCTGACAGTCAATCTGTCAGAAAATTGCATCATGTGTACCTAGCATAATGCTGGCCATGAGAGAAAAGGCAGGACACAAAATGCATTGCAGTCTGCTGCATATGAAGCTGCGTAGCAGAATACCAGTCAGAACGCCCATGTTGACTCCTATCCACTAAAACATCTGCAATAGGCTAGTGTGAGTCAGAACTAGACCATGGATTAACGGAAGGTGGACATGTCGGATGAATCATGTTTTCTTTTAGATCCTATGCAGAAACGTCACAATAGGGGGTGTAGAGTATGCAATTGCACCTGGGCCTCTGGGCCACTTAGAGGCCCCCTTTAGCCACTGCAATAGCTCTTTACTAAAGCAATATGTGTAATGAACACCTCTGTATGTGTTTTGAACAGTGGTGATTGCTGTCCCGCCACTTACACTTCTTTCACACTACTGTATCGGCTATGGGATCCACAGTTCTGTAGCTATTCCACTGATCCGATGAATATCCGGAGGGCGGCATGTATGTTGTCATTCAAAGACAAAGAAAGAATGCTGCCGAAAGGTATTAGGTATAAGGTATTAAGCTGACCCCACCATTGCCACATAACACCACTTAACACTCACTCCACTGCTACGCATACAATGGAGAATCCTCTTCAAAATTGGCATGCTAACACTCAAATCTCTTTCCAAACTAGGCCCCGGATGCCTGAAGGATTTGTTGCAACTGTATCACACACCCCACAACCTCAGATCAACAAAATCTAATAACTTGAGTCCAACTCAAAACCTTTGGAGCCAGAGCCTTCTGTCATGCTGTCCCTATCCTTTGGAAAGCCTTGCCACACCCAATCAAGACAGCTCCAACCCTGGCGGCATTTAAATCAAAACCGAAAAGCCACCTGTTTAGTCTAGCATTTATGATCAAATAACTGTTTCCCCTGTAACATATCATAAACCGCAACCATGTACTGATTACAGACAAGCTTTTGAGCTTTGGATCCTACGGGAGAAAAGCCCTTTACAAGGTAATCACGGGAAAAAAATCATCCTTTCTATCACAAGAGATTGCAAATGCAGTTAACAAACCAGCCCAACTGTTCCGCACAGTGGAAAAACTCTGCAACCCAGCATGTCAAAAACTTAATATCGAGTCTTCAAAGGACCTCTGTGACCAATTTGCCCATTTCTTCACAGACAAAGTCTCCGCTATGAGGTCCGCCATCCAACTTACAGCATCTGAGCCTAATATAGCGCCGAAGACCATTAGCAGAGACAACGTAACACATTGGTCAAACTTCAAAGAAATTGATGAAGAAGTCACATCAAGCATCCTCCTTCACGTCCGCCTAACTACCTGTGACCTGGATCCTGGCCCAACACAGTTCATGTTGAACTGCCCCGACCTGTTCGTACCGGTATTCCTCAAAATTGTTAACTGTTCCTTACAATCAGGGATATTTCCTGCTTTACTGAAGGAAGCAATCATCAGGCCTCTCCTCAAAAAACCCTCCCTGGACCCAGATGCAATGACCATCTACAGACCTGTCGCTAACCTCCCCTTTCTGGGCAAGCTAATTGAAAAAGCTGTATACCTCCAGCTAGAAGCCAGAATCCTACAAAACAACAGTTATGACCCATTCCAGTCTGGCTTCAGGAAACACCACAGCACTGAAACTGCCCTCATCCAAATATGCAACCACCTGCTCATGGCAAGAGACAGAGGAGAGTGCTCGATCCTCATACTGCTAGACCTTTCTGCAGCCTTTGACACAGTTGACCATGACATCTTGATAAACAGTCTACAGGAATACTGCGGCATTGATGGCATAGTACTTCGGTGGTTCCAATCCTTCTTGAGTGGCAGAACCCACAAAGTGTCTATGGGGCCCTTCCTATCCACCCCTGTAACACTTAAGTATGGGGTGCCCCAGGGCTCAATCCTCTCTCCCCTGCTTTTCACGATTTACATGCTACCGTTGGGAAAACTAATCCAAAAACATGGCCTGACATACCACTGCTACGCAGACGACACCCAACTATATCTTTCCTTCAAGCCTGGTGTGACAGACCCAACTCTAACTATAAACGCCTGCTTACGTGAACTACAGCAATGGATGAATGACAACTGGCTGAAACTAAATGCAGACAAAACTGAAGTCCTTCTGATTGGAGGGCAGAGCATGATAACAAAACAACTTAACTTGCAGTCTTCACCACTGGGAATAGGAGGCACGGATCTACGCAGCTCTGATCATGTGCGTAGCCTGGGAGTTCTAATTGATGGGGATTTAAACTTCAGAACTCAAATCTCTGCGGTGGTGAAATCATCCTATTTTCACCTGAAGAACATTGCAAAAATCAAGCACCTCATACCCCCAGAAGATCTGCCAACCTTAGTCCACGCCTTCATCACATCCCGACTGGACTACTGCAATGCTCTCTACACTGGCCTTCCAAAAAAGGTCTTGTACCGCCTACAGCTGATACAGAATACTGCTGCCAGACTGCTAACCAACCAACCCCGTCACTGCCACATAATGCCAGTCCTGCATTCCCTTCACTGGCTACCTATAGAATGGAGGGTCCTATTCAAGATCGGCCTACTGACATTTAAATCCCTGAATAATCTAGGCCCTGGATACTTGAAAGATATGTTACAGCTGCGTAGCAATCCCCGCATTCTCAGATCCACAGGTTCTAATAATCTAGTCATACCCAGAGTCCACTTGGAAACTTTTGGTCCCAGAGCCTTCTGTCATGCTGCCCCTATGTTTTGGAACTCCTTACCTCAACAGATCAGGACAGCCCCATCCCTGGATGTGTTTAAATCCAGACTGAAAACCCACCTGTTCAGTCTGGCATTTGCAGAAATATAACTTTTGTTGTGTGAATACTTCATCCTACTAACTACTGAATCTGAGAGAGCCTAAGCGCTTTGAGTCCTATGGGAGAAAAGCGCTATAGAAATGTTATTGTATTGTATTGTATTGTATTGTATTGTATTGTACAAATGTTTTTCTGTTGTTGTAATTTTGTGTGGGTTGTGATGGAAAAATAAATCCCATCCATAGTTATCCTACCTCACAACTAGTAGGACTTGCTTAAGTCTTGGTGCCAAATGTTACAGGACACTTTCAGAGGTCTGGTGTCCATGACTTGAGAGGTAAGAGCTGTTTTGGTAATATGAGATAGATCTATATGATTTTAGGCATGTGGTTTAATGTTTTGGCTGGTAAGTGTACGTGTATCTTTATGTATGACACTTGCATTTTCTGATGTTTCCATTGTAATTGTTTATGTATTGTACACTCTTCTTTCTATATTGCACACCCTACTGCACTATGGAAGATGCTGGTGTCATGTAAACAATCATAATGATAACAGCTTTAGTCGTTAGATAAAAAAAAGTAGTGAGGAAACCTCAAACTCACCTTTCCTGATGGTCTCCGATCCTCCTCTTTATTATTCCTGAAGATCTCTGCAGCTTTGATTGACAGGTCCACTAACTTTCCAACAGTTCCAATTACTGAAAATGGAGGCTCAAACGAGCATGAACCTAGGTCATCCCTAGGTTGCTTGTGTCATATTCACAACAGCACATGAGAGAAAACAGGTCTGAATTACAGTATGAGAGAACTGGTGACCACTGGGAGCCTAATTGGAGAGAAGTATGTCTCAATAGTATATAGGAGAAAACAGAGGCGCCAAAAGGGTAAAAAGGGTTTTAAATGAGCTTAAAAGCCAAAAATTTGGTAATTAGAGGAGGCAGTGGTGGACTTACCTCCTCCAAGCAGACACAACACGACTGTACATTCAGTCTATTTATTAACGAACTCCAGATAAAACAAAGCAACGCGTTTCACGGGTCAGTGCCCGCTTCCTCAGGCAATAGAAAAAGGAGTTACAGCATCTAGCAAAACAAACAACACTCGGCACCTCTGACAGAGTGTACAGTCGTGTTGTGTCTGCTTGGAGGAGGTAAGTCCACCACTGCCTCCTCTAATTACCAAATTTTTGGCTTTTAAGCTCATTTAAAACCCTTTTTACCCTTTTGGCGCCTCTGTTCTCTCCTATATAATATTGTATCCACCCTGGGTGGAGGGTTGCGACCCTTTTCTACTATCTACAGAGAGCGACTTCTTATTCCTGAGTGGGGTCAGGATAATCTCCCCACCTGCCTTTACAGTGGTTGCCTATTGGTGACCCATGCTTGTGAGTATAACAACTATTACTCTTTGTCATTATCCCCTTTGTCAATACATACTACACTATTGGGGCTCTTGGTGTTCCTCTGTTTATCTCGTTATGTCTCAATAGTGTTTTGCTATTTATTTGTTTTTGACTAAGATTTTGACTAAGACCAAGTCTACCAACCCATTTCCCCTTCAGACCCCATCTCCTCTTCATGCCTTTCATCCCCCTTCCGTATCCTCACACCTTTCCTGACCTCAGCCTCGAACCAGAATCATGAGGCTCTTCCATTTCGGCCTGCTGAAATTTGGGTCTTAATTATTTATTGTTGTCTCTATCACAAGACATTTCTCTACTTCCTGAATAGAAAGGAAGTGATATACGTTCTCACAAATGGCACAAAAGACCGAAGTATAATTCTAAAAGGGGATATGATGTCTCACCTTACCATCCAAAACAAATATTTTTTCCCCCTGGATCTGGGTTGGAAAGAAAACCTCTCAAATTGAATCCGAGCCGTAGCTTTGGCCAAAGCGAAATACTTATCTAAGAAGAAAGAAGCCTATGGATCCTATAGAGGCTTCCCGGTTCCTTCACGCTGCTGCTGCCCCTTGCCGGGACCCTCCAGAAGGTCCGGGATGTGCACTTCTTTAAGCATGAGGACCGCCATGCTGCACCATGACTGCAGCATGGCTGCGGTGTTGTTGCTGGTGGTGGGGATTTTGGTAGCTGGCCTGCCCGTCATTTGGGTATAGCAAAATAGTATGATTGTGCTACACAATTTTGAATTACAGTACTTGCAGTATTTTTCTAATTAATAAATAAATTATCAGAGGCAAGGGGGATCTTTTAAAGCATTGAGGATGGACAAGCAATTTAACCATTTAGATCTGAAAATAGAGGTCACATGATTTGCTTTCCAAGTTCATCCACTGCCTTGTTCTTTCTATGTGAGCGGGACCTAACTTGCCTGTGACATCACATCCCCACTTATTTTTTCAATTTCATTTAGGGTTTGTATAGCTTTGACATCTTCTGCAGCGCTTAACAGAGTATATAGTCTTGTCACTTAACTATTTCTTAGAGGGGCTCACAATCTAATCCCTACCATAGTCATATGTCTATCATAAGACATACCTCCCAAATTTTTCAGATGAGAGAAACACTTTAAGACACTCCCATGCCACACCCCTAATCACGCCAGCACCACAACCCTAACCACAGAAATCACTAAGAATTTATAAGCCAAAGATGTAATTTTATAAATCAAACAACACTGGTCCTTTCTACCATCACTAGTTTTTTTTTTCATATCAACATTTGAAATTAAGAAATACATCAATTTAAAGGGACTCCGAGCAGTAACTCAATTCAAAATCTGAGCTTACCTGGGGCTCGCCGGGAGCCGCCGGGGAGCCATTTCTGACCAAGGCCTGGGAGAAGAGCCAGATGGACGCCGAGGGACCTCCCGACCTACGGTGGGCTGGAGAAAGCCCCAGGTAAGTTCAGATTTTGAATTGAGTTACTGCTCGGAGTCCGTTTAAAGGATGGCAATAAAGTTTAGAGCCAATTGAACACAGTAGAAAAATACATATATTTACATAGTTCTGTACATCAGTCCTTAAAGAGGGACAAATGAGGGACAAAGAGGGACAGAGAGATTTGGTTTCCAAAGAGGGACTGTCCCTTCAGAAAAAGGGACAATTAGGAGCTATGGTCTGAGGTCAATTTAGGCGGAAGCAAATTAACTTATTTGTATGTTTTTGGGATATGGGAGGAAACCGGAGTGCCCAGAGGAAACCCACGCAGAGGCAGGGAGAACATACAAACTACGTGCAGATAGTGCCCTGGCTGGGATTCAAAGTGGGGACCCAGCGCTGAAAAGCGAGAGTGCTAACAACTACGCCACCGTGCTGCGCACCTCAAATCCGTCTTATTTATTTATTTATTTAGTTATTGTATTTATAAAGCGCCAACATATTACGCAGCGCTGAAAACTGTGGATTTCAGTTGCAATAGACTGTATTATGGTGTGTCTGGCCATGACCTAAAACTGTTTATGTGTAGAAAACGTCAGCACTACATAAATATGCAACAAAAATAATAATACATGCCTCTGTTAGTATTGAATTGTGGTAATTTGAAAGTTCCAATCTGTATTCCCATTCAAATGAATAGAGCAACTGTTCATCACTCTGGCCTGTTAGTTTTTGCTGTGACCACTATTTTAGAAGTCGCAGTATACATCTCATTGACTTTCATAGCAACCACATACTGCTGCTTTCTACGGTGGTAATCTGCAGCAAAAGTTGTAAACAGGGTGTTTGAAAGAACGCCACAGTTCTCCATTATTTCCTATGGAGATTGCCACGGTAAATGCAACATGGTCTCCTTGGATCCTTATTACGTGACGATCAGGTTTTATTGCTACATTATAAATCTGTAAACTAGCAGTCATAGGAGAAGCGGTGATCTTTACAGCTAATTACCGATTTTAAAAATGCTCACCTAGGGCCTTAATCTTTGGATAGCTGAAATTGCTGTGACTACTACCCCTAACCCTACCATCCCCAAATCCACCCACAACCACCATTGTTCTTCTTGCTTCATCTCAGGGTTGGTGTGAGGAGCCCTCTGCCTCTCATCAACCAGCCCTAATCATAAGAAAAAACAAAGCACTCGCCTCACCCAAACATGCACACATTTCCCACCCTGGTCATCCTGCATCCAAAGTAGTCACTGGGCTTTCAGTGCTGAGTTCTCTAAACCATGGTTCACACTTGTATCGCAAAATGCAAATCAGGCAGCAAATCACCTGCGGGATTGGCTCCTGATCCCTGCAGGTGAGAGCAATTATACATAAGTATACAATACAATAACATTTCTATAGCGCTTTTCTCCCATAGGACTCAAAGCGCTTAGGCTCTCTCAGATTCAGTAATTGGTAGTAGGATGAAGTATTCACACAACAAAAGTTTTATTTCTGCAAATGCCAAACTGAACAGGTGGGGTTTCAGTCTGGATTTAAACACGTCCAGGGATGGAGCTGTCCTGATCTGTTGAGGTAAGGAGTTCCAAAACATAAGGGCCGCATGACAGAAGGCTCTGGGACCAAACGTTTCCAACTGAGCTCTGGGTATGACTAGTGTTGGGCGAACAGTGTTCGCCACTGTTCGGGTTCTGCAGAACATCACCCTGTTCGGGTGATGTTCGGGTTCGGCCGAACACCTGATGGTGTTCGGCCAAACTGTTCGGCCATATGGCCGAACTAAGAGCGCATGGCCGAACGTTACCCGAACGTTCGGCTAGCGCTGTGATTGGCCGAACGGGTCACGTGTAGTGTTGGGCGAACATCTAGATGTTCGGGTTCGGGCCGAACATGGCCGCGATGTTCGGGTGTTCGAGCCGAACTCCGAACATAATGGAAGTCAATGGGGACCCGAACTTTCGTGCTTTGTAAAGCCTCCTTATATGCTACATACCCCAAATTTACAGGGTATATGCACCTTGGGAGTGGGTACAAGAGGAAAAAAAAATTAGCAAAAAGAGCTTATAGTTTTTGAGAAAAATCGATTTTAAAGTTTCAAAGGGAAAACTGTCTTTTAAATGCGGGAAATGTCTGTTTTCTTTGCACAGGTAACATGCTTTTTGTCGGCATGCAGTCATAAATGTAATACATATAAGAGGTTCCAGGAAAAGGGACCGGTAACGCTAACCCAGCAGCAGCACACGTGATGGAACAGGAGGAGGGTGGCGCAGGAGGAGAAGGCGACGCTTTGAGACACAACAACCCAGGCCTTGCATGAGGACAAGAAGCGTGCGGATAGCAATTTGCGTTTTGTCGCCATGTAGTCATAAATGTAATACAGATGAGAGGTTCAATAAACAGGGACCGGAAACGCTAACCCATCACAGATGTTCATTGTTCATGTTACTTGGTTGGGGTCCGGGAGTGTTGCGTAGTCGTTTCCAATCCAGGATTGATTCATTTTAATTTGAGTCAGACGGTCTGCATTTTCTGTGGAGAGGCGGATACGCCGATCTGTGACAATGCCTCCGGCAGCACTGAAACAGCGTTCCGACATAACGCTGGCTGCCGGGCAAGCCAGCACCTCTATTGCGTACATTGCCAGTTTGTGCCAGGTGTCTAGCTTCGATACCCAATAGTTGAAGGGTGCAGATGGATTGTTCAACACAGCTATGCCATCTGACATGTAGTCCTTGACCATCTTCTCCAGGCGATCGGTGTTGGAGGTGGATCTGCACGCTTGCTGTTCTGTGTGCTGCTGCATGGGTGTCAGAAAATTTTCCCACTCCAAGGACACTGCCGATACCATTCCCTTTTGGGCACTAGCTGCGGCTTGTGTTGTTTGCTGCCCTCCTGGTCGTCCTGGGTTTGCGGAAGTCAGTCTGTCGGCGAACAACTGGCTAGAGGAGGGGGAGGATGTCAATCTCCTCTTTAAAGTCTCCACAAGGGCCTGCTGGTATTCTTCTATTTTGACCTGTCGGACTCTTTCTTCAAGCAGTTTTGGAACATTGTGTTTGTACCGTGGATCCAGAAGGGTATAAACCCAGTAATTGGTGTTGTCCAGAATGCGCACAATGCGTGGGTCGCGTTCAATGCAGTCCTAGGCCGAAGAGGTCATAGCCTAGGGTCACAAAAACCTGTTTATTTGGGCTATTTCAATGGTAGTGATGGTGACGTACATAAATCTCAGCCATGGCCGTTAGCAACGTCTGAATTTCACGAAATGTCTCATGCAGGTAGAAGACATATTGTTAGACTTGGATTCCAAAGATGGGGTCCCTACATCTCTGCAAACCAGAGTTACAGGGGTCCAAAATTGGTAAAATCCCCCATAGGCTTTCATTGGGCCTCCTATTTACAGTTCCAAAATCTCACATCTTTTCAAAGGGCAATTGATCAGCAGTGGCAAATTTTCTAGCATTGTAGGGACCCTTAGGGGGAACATGACTGGTGAGTTTCGGGCCCCTAGGCCAAAGAGGTCATAGCCTAGGGTCACAAAAACCTGTTTATTTGGGCTATTTCAATGGTAGTGATGGTGACGTACATAAATCTCAGCTATGGCCGTTAGCAACGTCTGAATTTCACGAAATGTCTCATGCAGGTAGAAGACATATTGTTAGACTTGGATTCCAAAGATGGGGTCCCTACATCTCTGCAAACCAGAGTTACAGGGGTCCAAAATTGGTAAAATCCCCCATAGACTTTCATTGCCTCCCTATTTCAATTTCCAAAATCTCACATCTTTTCAAAGGGCAATGGCTCAGCAGTACCAAATTTTCTAGCATTGTAGGGACCCTTAGGGGGAACATGACTGGTGAGTTTCGGCCCCTAGGCCAAAGAGGTCATAGCCTAGGATTCACAAAAACCTGTTTATTTGGGCTATTTCAATGGTAGTGATGGTGACGTACATAAATCTCAGCTATGGCCGTTAGCAACGTCTGAATTTCACGAAATGTCTCATGCAGGTAGAAGACATATTGTTAGACTTGGATTCCAAAGATGGGGTCCCTACATCTCTGCAAACCAGAGTTACAGGGGTCCAAAATTGGTAAAATCCCCCATAGGCTTTCATTGGGCCTACTATTTACCGTTCCAAAATCTCACACCATTTCAAAGGGCAATGGCTCAGCAGTGGCAAAACTCACCAGTCATGATCCCCCTAAGGGTCCCTACAAAGCTAGAAAATTTGGTACTGCTGAGCCATTGCCCTTTGAAAAGATGTGAGATTTTGGAAAGTGAAATAGGGAGGCAATGAAAGTCTATGGGGGATTTTACGTCACCATCACTACCATTGAAATAGCCCAAATAAACAGGTTTTTGTGACCCTAGGCTATGACCTCTTTGGCCTAGGGGCCCGAAACTCACCAGTCATGTTCCCCCTAAGGGTCCCTACAATGCTAGAAAATTTGGTACTGCTGAGCCATTGCCCTTTGAAAAGATGTGAGATTTTGGAAAGTGAAATAGGGAGGCAATGAAAGTCTATGGGGGATTTTACCAATTTTGGACCCCTGTAACTCTGGTTTGCAGAGATGTAGGGACCCCATCTTTGGAATCCAAGTCTAACAATATGTCTTCTACCTGCATGAGACATTTTGTGAAATTCAGACGTTGCTAACGGCCATGGCTGAGATTTATGTACGTCACCATCACTACCATTGAAATAGCCCAAATAAACAGGTTTTTGTGACCCTAGGCTATGACCTCTTCGGCCTAGGACTGCATTGAACGCGACCCACGCATTGTGCGCATTCTGGACAACACCAATTACTAGGTTTATACCCTTCTGGATCCACGGTACAAACACAATGTTCCAAAACTGCTTGAAGAAAGAGTCCGACAGGTCAAAATGGAAGAATACCAGCAGGCCCTTGTGGAGACTTTAAAGAGGAGATTGACATCCTCCCCCTCCTCTAGCCAGTTGTACGCCGACAGACTGACTTCCGCAAACCCAGGACGACCAGGAGGGCAGCAAACAACACAAGCCGCAGCTAGTGCCCAAAAGGGAATGGTATCGGCAGTGTCCTTGGAGTGGGAAAATTTTCTGACACCCATGCAGCAGCACACAGAACAGCAAGCGTGCAGATCCACCTCCAACACCGATCGCCTGGAGAAGATGGTCAAGGACTACATGTCAGATGGCATAGCTGTGTTGAACAATCCATCTGCACCCTTCAACTATTGGGTATCGAAGCTAGACACCTGGCACAAACTAGCAATGTACGCAATAGAGGTGCTGGCTTGCCCGGCAGCCAGCGTTATGTCGGAACGCTGTTTTAGTGCTGCCGGAGGCATCGTCACAGATCGGCGTATCCGCCTCTCCACAGAAAATGCAGACCGTCTGACTCAAATTAAAATGAATCAATCCTGGATTGGAAACGACTACGCAACACTCCCGGACCCCAACCAAGTAACATGAACAATGAACATCTGTGATGGGTTAGCGTTTCCGGTCCCTGTTTATTGAACCTCTCATCTGTATTAAATTTATGACTGCATGGCGACAAAACGCAAATTGCTATCCGCACGCTTCTTGTCCTCATGCAAGGCCTGGGTTGTTGTGTCTCAAAGCGTGGCCTTCTCCTCCTGCGCCACCCTCCTCCTGTTCCATCACGTGTGCTGCTGCTGGGTTAGCGTTACCGGTCCCTTTTCCTGGAACCTCTTATATGTATTACATTTATGACTGCATGCCGACAAAAAGCATGTTACCTGTGCAAAGAAAACAGACATTTCCCGCATTTAAAAGACAGTTTTCCCTTTGAAACTTTAAAATCGATTTTCTCAAAAACTATAAGCTCTTTTTGCTAAAAAATTTTTCCTCTTGTACCCACTCCCAAGGTGCACATACCCTGTAAATTTGGGGTATGTAGCATGTAAGGAGGCTTTACAAAGCACAAAAGTTCGGGTCCCCATTGACTTCCATTATGTTCGGAGTTCGGCTCGAACACCCGAACATCGCGGC
The DNA here is from genome assembly GCF_040937935.1 of Hyperolius riggenbachi. Lineage (NCBI taxonomy): Eukaryota > Metazoa > Chordata > Amphibia > Anura > Hyperoliidae > Hyperolius > Hyperolius riggenbachi. The sequence goes on along the minus strand of NC_090653.1, from coordinate 244,238,146 downwards.
CATGTTCGGCCTGTTCGGCCCGAACCCGAACATCTAGGTGTTCGCCCAGCACTAGGTGTGACTAGATTATTAGAACCTGTGGATCTGAGAATGCGGGGATTGCTACGCAGCTGTAACATATCTTTCATGTATCCAGGGCCCAGATTATTCAGTATGTACACACAATGTTATGAGCCTTCACAGATTAGGAATAATTAGGAGTAATAGTTGACTCCTAACTCTCATTTATTCTTCACATTTTCTCCCTAACCAGTTCTTGTCATCTCCAACTCAAAAACATATAGTGAGTCCGACCTTTTCTCATTCAGGACACGACAAATGTTAGTACATGCTCTTATAATATTTCATTTGGACTGTTGTAATATACTGCTTTGTGGACCACCAACTACCTGACTCCAATCTGTACTGAAATCGGTTCCTCGTCTAATCTTTCTTCTCATTATACCGCTGCTGCTCTTCTCTTCATTTGCTGCCAATCCACCAGAGGATCCTTTTCAAACTCTTAACCCTAACCTACAAAGCTCTCCACAATCTATCTCCCCTAAACATTTACTCAGTTGTTTCCAAATACCAACCCAACCCTAATCTCAGATCTGCACACGACCTTCTTTTGTCCTCTACAATCACCTTCTTGCATTCACATATGCAAGAGTTCTCAAATGCTTCACCCCTTCTCTGGAATGCCCTTCCACAACACATCTGTCACTCTCCAACCTTTGGAAATTCCAAAACTCCCCCAATCTTTTTCCGACAAGCATACACTCTACCTTAGGCCATTCCCCTTTGACCTCTGGCCAAGTTGTACTCCTTACTAGATAACCTAAAACACACTGCCTCGAGGTATGGATATTGAATACTACCCCACCTCTTGTCCCCTTACTTTAGATTGTAAGCTCACAACGGCAGGGCTCTATCACCCTTTTGTGTCTTGGAATTTGTTATTCATTTCGTAATATGCCATGTGTTATACATTTTATTCATCATGTTATGTTTGTCACTGTAATTACCAATTCTGTATTTTGTACCAGTGTCTATATTTGGTCTACACCATTGTCTGTATTATTATGTTGTTGTTTTTTTTCCTTTGTACGGGCCACAGAACATGTTGGTGCTTTAAAAATAAATAATAAAAAATAATAATGACATCGGTGCTCCTGAAATTCCTGTGCTGAGATGAATAGTGCCACATTTACCTGAAGAGAGTAATAATGGCCACAAATGTTACAATTTTTCTGCTCGATTTTACCCCAATTCGATCGATTGTGTGGAAAAATGGAGAAAATATTTTTTTCCAATCGATAAATTTGATTGATTCATTTTTCTCAAATAAGAAGAGGTGATACTTGTGGAATGGTTGGAAAAATCAGATCAGTTGTGTCAGAATTTGAAACGGTGTGTGGTGGGTTATATGACAGTCCTTCGACCTAATACATGTTAAGTTTACATTCAAGAATAAAGAAACTTTATTTGTCAAATTGACACACTAGATAGAATGTATTTCTTCACTGTAATACATGTAGTGTTGTTGATTAAAATAAACGAGGAATGGATTTGTTCATGTAAAGTACATTTTCTAAGGTTGTTTGTGTTGTTGTGTGCCTTTATACACAGCAGTGATATCATAGAGCACCCCATACACATTTATAAATGAAAATATATGTATTATTACATCTAATTTATACTTTTATTCGATCCACATACGTGTGTGGTACATTGGTTACAAGCAAAAATTTAAAAATGTTAACGTACAGTATGTGGCCACTATAAGATGATTCTTTTGTTTCCAAAATACAATGTATGTAGCTATTCTCCTGACTTTATACAAAAATTCATCTTTAAATTCCATGAAGTAACAAGTTGCTGCTTTTCTTGCTAACACCTAACCCCCCCCCCCCCCCCCCCCCCACAAGGAAAAAGAAGGCTGCTATTCTGCTGTACCAATAAAGCATCGCTGTGCTGCACATATACTCTGCCATTTTCAGGATAATGATCCCTTTGCTTGGCTGTTTGAGGCATGAAACAGACAGCGATCTTGAGAGTGGGAATCATAAAATCTTGAATTAAATCAGCCAGTTACAGCATTTGCAAAGTTGTGACATGATTTGATATTTTATGTGGCAGCGTAGGAATATCAAATCTCCGCTGTCTTTCCAGAATTTCTGAATAGAGGACGGAGACTGGACAACCCTGGATTGGAATCTGCTTCTGCCAATAATGTTGATTGGACGTTGTTCATTGCAAACTCAGGATTACTGATGTATGGAGGAAGTAGGTGAGGGTAATAAGCAAACTATTATGGTGCCCACTAATGATTCAATTTCCCGAACAAACAATTGGGCAATCTGATAAATGCGATCGTTCAGGCCCGCTATTGGGAAGGGAAAACGTACCCAATCTGTTCCGACCAAAAAATGGATCAACAGAATGATCAATAAATTGATCATGCGTTCCAACAATGCCCAATCCAATTGATCAGAGGGTGGATCGGACAGGAAATTGGGTCATTAGTGGTACCAGTAGATCTAAAGGCTCAGTTCACACTTACTAGAACGGTAGAATAGCTGTATAGTATGGATAGACTGTACCGTGCAGGGGCTCTATTGCACTAGACACCAAATGCCGGCCTGTCTATCAGATCAATTGCATTGCATTTGTTGTTCTCGAATGAAAAAATCCCATTAAAAAAAAGACAAAAGATAAAAACAGACCTATGTGAACGGGTCCATAGGAAAGCAGTGGGCCTTTCATATTTATCATTATTAGTTTGTATTTCCTGTATATGGTGCCAACATATACCATAGTACAAAACTGTACAAAAGTGAATGTTACACGCACTGGCTGATACATAATTTTGCCACAAAACCATATAAAAGCCTATGCATGTAACATTAATTTTTTATGGTTCTGATCCAATTGTACATCATGCCTGAAGAAGTTTCAAAAGCTTGCCCAGAAACTACGCACAATTTAGCCATTTAAGCTATTACTTGGATCAACGATTGTTGGTTTGACGTTGGCATATACAGTAGGGCATGCGTGTAAAACATCAGCAATACTGGTACATGTCCATTTGATAAAGTACAGCAGAGACGGGAACAATTAGGGGAGGACCCTGTCCTTGTGAGCTTACGATTTTGAGGGGAGTGAGCTAGAGACACTACGTGAAGAGACAAACAAGTGGCTAATGGATAAGGCAGTGAGCCTCAACATCTATGAAAATATTATAAACATGCCTGCTTTAAACTTTCCAGTCTCGAGCATGACATACAAGCTGTCAAAAGATTTCCAAAGAAGAGGTGATACTTGTGGAAAGTCCTGAATGTGAGAGGCGGTGACCAGTCTAGAGGACAGGAAGGTTTCATGTGACCTCTTGTCCCACTGGGCCTCTCTTGTCACCCTGTGCTTCTTTTGTCCCCCCTCCCTGTGCTACACAGCCCTCTTCTGCCAAGTTGTGAGTAGCAGGTAACTCACCTGGCCTTAATCCATTGCCGAATCTCACTGCTCTCCTGCCGTTTAGCGTCCGGTCACCATGGTTACTTCCAACCAGGGCCTCTTATCATGAGATCATGGTGGTTACCATTCTGCCTTGACAAGGGGACCCACTGTGGCCCCAAAACTTTCATTGGTTACTGAATGGACATCTGGCACTTGTGCCAGGAGAGCAGTGAGATTCAACGCTGGATAGGGGCAATGTGAGTTACCTGGTACTTGCAGCTTGGCAGCAGGGGGCAGCGGAGCACAAGACAGCCTAGCCCGAGGCCCCTGCAGAGTGTGAGGCCCCAAGCCATTGCGTGTATGGTATCTGGAGATTGGTGAGGAAATTAAGACAATTTATGGAGAGCTTTGAATGATAGGGTTATGGTTGGTCCCCTGATATCCGCTCCAGGAAGAAGCCTACCAGCCAACCCAGTGTGAACTTGGTCAGAAAGTGGACCTAAATGCTATTGCTTGAGGAATAAAGAGATACTCTAAAGCTTTTATTAAAACATCTCCAGTGCTCCTTCAGGATCTCTACTGGAGATATAAATAGGTGGCAAAGGATCCCAGCCTTCACTCTGGTCATACTGAAATACCGAGGGGTCTACTAAAAGGTTAGTTAATTAGCAGAGTAACTACAGTCATGGTCATGTTTACTGTTCAGCAGTAAGAATTTTTTTTTAATTAATTCAGTTTGTCCTGAAATTATTAAAATGAAAAAAACAACAACTCTTGCTGTGAATCCCAGAAGCAAAATTTCACATACTTTTCAGCATGAAGCAGGCTGATGTGGCACCAAGCTGTTTTGGCACAGGATCGACCCCTTGCTGCTGTGGGCGCTGAAGCAGCAGGAGGTGAATTACACAGCATCTGCGTGATCTCTTCTCTCTACTTTCAATACTGGATGGTATCATTTGTGACAATGGGTGATCTTGGTGCTGCACAACTTGGTGCATGATTTCTTTATTAGGTGAGTATTGTAATTCCTTTTTCTCCTTTTGATGTGTTGATTGGAGAGTGGAGTCAACTGCTAGGAAGCAGGATTGAAAGGATATGGTTTAGAGCATCATACTTTTCGGGATGAAGAGGGCTAGTTTGGGGTGGGGGTGGAGAGATTTATATTGGAAGGGGGTCTGCTAGGTTATGGAGGGACAGGAGTTATATTGTATTTGGGGGAGGGGGGTTTACATTGAAAGGGGGACATGTTAAACCATGGACGTTTTTACATCAGGATTAAGTTAGATTATGGGGCTGGTGGGGGCAGAGCCGGGACAAGGTCCTCCAGCACCCAAGACTGAAACACTAAGGCCTCAATTCATAAAGCATTACCGCATGCTGTAATGCTGAAAACAGCAGACTTTCCCGAGCACTTAGCAAAGTGTCAATTCATAAAGGCTGTTACCGCATGAAAAACTGAAATCACCGAGCAGTGAGGTAGATTACCGACTTGGCTGTAATTACCTCCAACACATGTCAGTAAATTGTCAGCAAATGTCAATTCATAAAGCCTTCAACAAGTGGTAAGTCAGACGATAATTACCAACACCTCTGGTGAGGTCTTAACAATGCAAAGGCTATCATTCATAAAGGAGCTGTCGGTAAGGAGAATCAATGCGTGAAAACACCGCTGCCGGTATTTTAGACTTCTGGGTGGGCATTCATAAAAATGTATCCAGTTGCGATAGCAGTGCGAAGATTCCCCGAACTAGGCTGGCGGTAGGCAGGCGGTAGGCTTGCGGAAGCACAGGAAGCTGCCGAGTTGATACATTTCTCCGTGTTCCGCTCTACTGCAGCTGCCTGGGAGGTCTGTGTCTCCATTCACTTTACATTGGTATCGCCACATCAGAGGGAGCGGTACTTCCCGACCTCATACCGCTTGCGGTATTCTTTATGAATTTACATTTTGTTACATTTGTTCCGATAATCACCGCACAAGGCGGTGATTTATCACTCTGCTCGGTAGTGTCAGTTTTTCATGCGGAAAGAGGCTTTATGAATGCAATACTTTCCAAGTGTTAGGTAAAGTCAGCTGTTTTAAGCATTTCCGCATGCGGAAATGCTTTATGAATGATAGCCAGGGCCATTTTTTCCACCGTGCGGGCCGGGCGACCGCACTGAGCGCTGACTGGCAGGACAGGAAAGAGGGCGCCGGTGGTGTAGTGTCAGAATGGGCAGCCCCGCAGATTGGGCAGCCCCGCATGCGCAGTAGGAGCCTGTGTCCCATTAAATTACTCAGCCACGTAAAACGTCCTAATTATCTCCGCTTTCGCACCACGTACACTCCCGAAAATTTTCAGGGGAGGGAGGGTACCCCCAGATCTAGCTTTGTGCCGAATTGCAGCCCCCGAGCCCCGCTGGTTCCCGAAACTGATTGCAGCAAACCTATCTTGGGAACTAGCGGGGCTCGGGGGCTGCAATTCGACACAGAGCTAGATCTGGGGGTCCCCTCCCTCCCCTGAAAATTTCGGGAGTGTATGTGGTGCGAAAGCCGAGATATTTCAGGTAAATAATGTCTAACTTCCTACTGAGCATGCATCATACTCAGTGAGGAAGGCTGCTTCTGGGCTGCCCATTCTGACATTACACCGGCAAGAGGAAACTGACTGGAGCCGCTGAGTGAGCAGGACAGGTGATGCGCGCCGCGATACAGGCGAATGAAAGTACGCCTGCGCGATCATCACCTTCCGTCCCAGTTCCCACACTCCTCCTGGGCGTCCTGCGGCACCTTCCGCTCTGACGTCACCGCGTGATGGCATGACACTTGACGTTTAGCGGTGCAGGCCAGGCAGAGCGCCGATGCGTCTGTGTGGCCTGCCTGGTGACCCGCCCAGCCGCCCTGCGTGCTTTCCCCCCGGAACATCATCATCGGCGGCGGCGCCTCTCAGCAGGTGTGACCTACCTATTCTAATCTATACTGGGGGGGGGGGGGGGGGCACCTACCTAATCTAACCTATACTTGGGGGGCACCTACCTAATCTAACCTATACTGGGGGGGGGGGCACCTACCTATCTAACCTATACTGGGGGGGGGGGGACCTACCTAATCTAACCTATACTGGTGGGGCACCTACCTAATCTAACCTATACTGGGGGGGGGGGGGACCTACCTAATCTAACCTATACTGGTGAGGCACCTACCTAATCTAACCTATACTGGGGGGGGGCACCTACCTAATCTAACCTATACCGGGGGGGGGGCACCTGCCTAATCTAACCTATACCGGGGGGCATCTACCTAATCTAACCTATACTGGGGGGCACCTACCTAATCTAACCTATACTGGGGGGGGGGGCACCTACCTAATCTAACCTATACTGGGGGGGCACCTACCTAATCTTACCTATACTGGGGGGCACCTACCTAATCTAATCTATACTGGGGGGGGCACCTACCTAATCTAGCCTATACTGGGGGGCACCTACCTAATCTAACCTATACTGGGGGGGGCACCTACCTAATCTAACCTATACTGGGGGGGCACCTACCTAATCTAACCTATACTGGGGGGTGCACCTACCTATCTAACCTATACTGGGGGCACCTACCTATCTAACCTATACTGAGGGGGTAGCTACCTAATCTAACCTATACTGGGGGGCACCTACCTATCTAACCTATACTGGGGGGGGGGGGGGCACCTACCTATCTAACCTATACTGGGGGGGGGCACCTACCTATCTAACCTATACTGGGGGGCAGCTACCCATCTAACCTGGGGGGCAGATACCTAATCTAACCTATACTGAGGGGGCAGCTACCTAATCTAACATATACTGGGGTGCACCTACCTATCTAACCTATACTGGGGGGCACCTACCTATCTAACCTATACTGGGGGGCACCTACCTATCTAACCTGGGGGGCAGCTACCTAATCTAACCTATACTGAGGGGGCAGCTACCTAATCTAACATATACTGGGGTGCACCTACCTATCTAACCTATACTGGGGGGCAGCTACCTATCTAACCTATACTGGGGGGCAGCTACCTATCTAACCTATAGTGGGAGCATTAACGTATCTAACCTGTATTGGGGGCATCTACCTACCTACCTAGCTAGCCTATATAGGTGACTACTATACTGGCTACCTATATTGGAGGCACCTACCTAACTAACCTATACTGGGGGGATCTACCTATCTAACCTATGCTAGGGGCAACTATTCTGGCTACTTATATTAGAGGCACCCACCTAGCTAACCTGTACTACTGGGGGCACCTACCTATCTAACTTATACCGGGGGCGCCTGCCTATCTAACCTATACTGGGGGCAACTATACTGGCTACCTATACTGGAGGCACCTACCTGGCTAACCTATACCGGAGGCAACTATACTGGCTCACCTATGCCTGGCTACCTATACTGGGGGGACCTATAGCTGGCTACCTATGCTGGGGTACCTATTCTGGGCTACCTATCTATACTGAGTGCAACTAGACCTGGCTAACCTATACTGCGGGCACCCATACCTTGCTTCGGGGGGGGGGGGGGGGCAATTTTTACACCCTCGCCCTGGGTGCATTTTAGCCTAGAAACTGCACTGATGATAGCCAAAGTCTCCGTCTGTGCAGGGAGCCGAAGTCTCTGTGAGTCTGTGTGGGGAGCCGAAGTCTCTGTGAGTCTGTGCAGGGAGACGAAGTCTCTGTGAGTATGTGCGGGGAGCCAAAGTCTCTGTGAGTCTGTGCGGGGAGCCGAAGTCTCTGTGAGTCTGTGCGGGGAGCCGAAGTCTCTGTGAGTCTGTGCGGGGAGCTGAAGTCTCTGTGAGTCTGTGCAGGGAGCCGAAGTCTCTGTGAGTCTGTGCAGGGAACCGTAATTACAGCTTGTAACAAAAGAGAGATATCGCCACACTTCTGCTGTACCTACTACCGCTCAATGGGCTGCGGTAATTTACTGAACTTCAAAGGCAGCAGTGAAAATCTTTATGAAGTAGCACACGAAGGTCTAAAATAACGAATGCGGTATTTTCCCTCCCAGATTTTTTTTACCGCAAAGCCTTTTATGAATTGAGGCCTAAAGCGTGTCCCTCCCACCCTAGCCATCACACACTGATTGCTATTAGGCTAAGACGCACCCCATGCCCCCAACCCTCCAATCTCTAGTTATTTGGCTTTCAGTCACTGCCATGTATCCCCTTTTCTTATTTCTCTGTGCTTTAAACACAATAGGGGAATGACAGCTGAATGAGTTGTGCGCCCCCTCCTACACTGCGCCCTGAGACTGGAGCCTCTCTCACCTCTGCCCTGTGTGGGGGGAACTGTTGTGGAATAGAGCAGGGAGAGCAAATCAGTGCATTATATCCGTTTGCTCAGCGCCAGGCGCCGAAGCTGGGTGCAGCCGTAGCGCTAGTGCTATGTTGCGTGGGGCGTGTAAGATTAATTCGGGAATCTGGGGATCGCCGGACCTCGAATTACACCTGCCTCTGAGTTGCTACAACTCAGAGGGGGAATAGTATTTAACACCTGGGAATTTAGCAGCAGCAAGGAGAGACGGCATTCGACTCAACCGCCTGGTGCCAGGATAATATGTACATTGGGCAGAGGAGTTATTTTGTGGGAGAGAGGTTGTTAGAACATGGTGGGGAAATAGTATTGTATTATCATTATTTAATTTTTAAATAGCAACCACATCTTATACAGCCCTATACAGAGTATATTGTCTTGTCACGTAACTGTACCTCAGAGGAGCTCACAATCTAATCCCTACCACATTCATATGTCCATCATAGTCTAGGGGAAAGCATGGGAGGAAACTGGAGTGCCCAGAGGAAACCCACGCAGACATGGGTTGAACACACTAACTCCTTACATATAGTGCCCTGGCTGGGATATGAACTGGAGACCCAATGCTGCCAGGCGAGAGTGCTATCCACTGCACCACCGTGCACTAGGGGCTATGGCTGGAGATATGGCTGGGGCTATGGCTGGAGATATGGCTGGGGCTATGGCTGGAGATATGGCTGGGGCTATGGCTGGAGATATGGCTGGGGCTATGGCTGGAGATATGGCTGGGGCTATGGCTGGAGATATGGCTGGGGCTATGGCTGGAGATATGGCTGGGGCTATGGCTGGAGATATGGCTGGAGATATGGCTGGGGCTATGGCTGGAGATATGGCTGGAGATATGGCTGAAGATATGGCTGGGGCTATTGCTGGAGATATGGCTGGAGAAATGGCTGGGGCTATGGCTGGAGATATGGCTGGGGCTATGGCTGGAGATATGGCTGGGGCTATGGCTGGAGATATGGCTGGAGATATGGCTGGGGCTATGGCTGGAGATATGGTTGGAGATATGGCTGGGGCTATGTGGCTGGGGTAATGGAAAGAAACAAATTCTTAGCTTTTGCCAGTAGCATTCTGCACCACAGTGCACTACAGCTCTGGTGCTGTTACTAGCAGTACCAAGCCATCAAAGAGATAAAATAACACCTACTGCTCACTATGATCTGATATACCCATGTGAGGACAGTAAATCAACAACTTAATACCAGCCTTAGTAAGTCAGGTGCTGTGTGTGAGCAAGGCAGTGCAATGACATAAAACTTTCTCCCAACATTTTGAGATAAGAAAGAGTGACACTATAAGACACGCCCCTGCCACACCTATTGCCTCGCCCCACCTCATTATGCATACCACAAGGAATTCACAAGCAAAAGATGTAGTTTAATCATTCAAACCACACTGGTGCTCTCTATCATCATTAGCTTTCCTTCATAGCTACCAGGCTGTACAGCAGGGGTCTCAAACTCAATTTACCTGGGGGCCGCAGGAGGCAAAGTCAGGATGAGGCTGGGCCGCATAAGGAATTTCACAATCGCGGCGCATCGCCGCCTCTGCCCGCCCCTCTTACTCTTCCTTCACAGAGAGGGGCGGGGAGAGGCGGCGATCCGTGCGGCGATTGACGTCAGGAGGGGCAGAGCTGAAGTTGAAAGCTCTGCCCCTTCCAGGAAATGCCGGCGGATTGCCCCCCGGGCGATTTGGGGGCTCTGTAGCCCTCGTTTAGCAGCAGGGATGCGGCGGATTACTTGGGAGCACTGAAGCGAACTATAAGGAAGCTTTTGCCGGCGAGGGCCACAAAATATTGTATCGAGGGCCGCAAATGACCCCTGCTGTACAGCTTTTATATCTTTTAATAAAGTTGGGACTATATTTCACCTAGAATTTTGTGCGGAACTTCCTTCCTTTTGCTTTCCTTCATTTACACATATGAAAATAAGAAATATTTCCCAATGATGTCTTGAAGCTTTTTAGTGTCCTCAGTAGTTGTAATCCTTGGCTGATGCCACCCCACTCATCCTCTCTCCTCCCCCTCCATAAAGTGAGCATCTGTATAAGTGATACTGGTGGGTGGAGTAAATGTAATATTTTCTGTTGCACAGAAATAGGATTAGGGTAGGTGCACACATAACATAACATGAAAGACTGCGTTTTATGTCATGTTTTTTTTTTTTATGTTGTGTGCATTTTTTGTGCGATTGCGTTAGTGTGTTTTTTTTTTTTTTTTTACCGCAGATGCCTTTTTCAAGCGTTTTGTGTGCATTTTAATGCATTTGCGGTTCGCATATACAAAATGCATATGCGTTTTGTATGATTTTTCTATTTTTAATTTTATGCAAATCACTAAGAAGACAATAGGATGCACAAATACACCATAAAAAAATGTTCCCCAAAAAAACGCATAGTAAAAAGCATGGAAAACGCATACCATTGCGTTTCCATTGGCTTTCATTATGTGCGTTTTTGCTGCGTATTGGAAGATTATGCAACAAAACCAGCGTTTTTTAAAACACACACATCAAAAACGCGTTTTTGATATGCGTTTTTTCCTGTGGCCCATAGATTTACATTAGCGGCAAAAACGTAGCGTTTTTTGCAACGCTAGCGTTTCTGCTAAGTGTGCACCTAGCGCATGACTACGCGTTTTGTTGGCATTCCCTTCTTCCTAATGTCAGTAGAACCCACGAAAGCCCTCAGAGACACTCGGGTCTTATCACTGCTAGCCCCATGGCACTTTTTTGTGGGTTCTATTGACATGAGGAAGAAGGCAACGCCCATGAAATGTGTAGTCTAATTTCATTTCTGTAAAATAAACTTTATGACATGTATTTGAGTCGTACTGGTTACTTAAATAACAGTAGAAATAAGCCAACCACTGGCTCTCCTTTCTTAACAGTTTTTAATGATTTTATGATATTTGGGTGCCTCTACCCACCAGTATTACAGCTTTACACCTCTGCTGCAAGGATGTTCTTTTAGCCTACTTCCCTTTTGGGGGCCTTCCTAATCATCAGGAGAGGGACCAGTGAGGATCCTTGCAAACCCAAGCAGTGGTGGGAAATCCTCTGCAGGCCATATTGGTGGTTGCACTGCATTTGCAACCAAAAAAGTTAAGATAAGTCTCCTTATTTAAATCTTCTGGTACAATGATATATTGCACTATTAGACCCTATTTTGTTCTTTGTTTTTTTGCAGCCTTTGAATTCTCCAAATTTCACAAGCTGTTTTGCTTCTATAGACTATAATCAGTGCAATGCAATCTGTAGAACTAGAACTATAGACTAGAATGGCATGGGCCATGTTCTTTAGGGGTAGGAAGGGGTAATTTTGTAATTTCTGCCTTCAGTGCTCGAGGACCTCCTTGATCCAGCTCTGGGTGCAAATTTTTTTTCAACTAATTAAAAAAAATAGTCAGTAGTCATAAAACAAAAATTTTTACCTCTGTCCTCAGCTCTTCTTTGACCAACATTCAGTCCATTTAAGGACCAAAGACTGCCCAGGTTAACGTGATCAGATCCAAACCAAAGAGAGACTGCGATCTCCTCAAAGTGGCTCCTGTACAGTAACTACTGATGTTCCAAGAACATTGTCCATTAGACATTACCGAATGGCTGCAAACTTTCAAGCTAGCAAAGAATTCTACTTGAGTAAGAAGGATATCCATGGAAAGAACCTTTAACCACTTGACCACTGAGGGGTTTTTACCCCTTGAGGACCAGAGCAATTTTCACCTGTCAGCGCTCCTCCCTTTGTTTTGCTAATAACTTAATCCCTACTAATCACAACTAAATGATCTATATCTTGGGTTTTTTTGCCACCAATTAGGGTTTCTTTGGGAGGTACATTATGCTAAGAATTATTTAATGCTAAATGCATTTTAATAGGAATAATAAGAAAAAAAAATGGAAAAAGTTTTTTATTTAACAGTTTTCGGCCATTATAGTTTTAAAATAAAACGTTCTACTGTGGATAAAACCCACACATTTTATTTGCCGATTTGTCCCGGTTATCGCAATGTTTAAAATTTTTCCCTAGTACAATGCATGGCACCAATTTTTTATTTGGAAATAAAGGTGCATTTTTTCAGTTTTGCGTCCGTTACTAATTGCAAGCCCATACATTAAAAAATAACAGTAATATACCCTCTTGACATACATATTAAAAAAGTTCAGTTCCAAAGGTAACTATTTATGTATTTTTTATGTCATTTATTTATTTTATAAAAAAAAAAATATTTGGGTACTATGAGAGAGTGTAGAAGGGAAGCAGTTCATTTTAAATGTAAGAATTGGTATTTTTAATAAATTAAATGCATTTAGGTTTAATTTTACTATTTGCCCACAAGATGCCCTTGCGCATTATTTACTATTCGCGTACGTAAGTACATGAATAGGATGTAATGTGTGGCACATAGATGCCGGCGTTCATTGACACGGGGACTTGCGTCACGGGGACTGCGTTCCCATTCATTCATTTTCCAGCTAACGGGTGGTGATGGGAGCACACAGGGGCTTGCGCACAGGAGCGTGCGGTGGCCGTCCGCCGCTGAAGACAAATATTCACAGCCCTGGGACTTCAAGTGAAGTTTTCCCAAGCCGTGATTATACTGCACCTGGTGCAGTAAGTGGTTAAAGAGGAACCTCAGTAAATTGAACAATAAATTCAACGTAAACCCCTTAGACAGTAATACTAATATTAGCGGGTGCCAGGCGAAGTACTTCCATTATATTTTGGATCTCTGCAGCCCCTCTCTGCAAAACTACCATGGCAGTTTTTGCCTGAAGCCTAATACGGGGCTGCCGAGCTGAGGGCACAACTTTGGAAACACTTGGAACTAAAATGGCGGACTTGCAGATGGGGGGCAGACTTTCAATATAATACAGAATTACAGGCAAGTGGGCGAATTACTTTGCCTGGCACCCGACAATACTAGTATTACTGTCAAAAAGATTTACATTAAAGAGACACTTAAGCCAGAAAAAAAAAATGAGTTTTACTCTCCTGGGGCTTCTACCAGCCCCCTGCAGCAGTCCTGAGCCCTCGCAGCCACTCACTAATCCTCTGGTCCCCCGCTGCTAGCTAGTTTCGTTTTTGCCGACAGGCCCGTCAGGACTGGCCACGAGTAGCTTTTTCCGCATTCCCGACTGTAATTAGCACTATTGCGGGCCGCAACGCGTCCAAAAATACGCGTTGCCGCATTAAGAACGCATAAATATGCGACAACGTGTATTTTTGGACGCGTTGTGGCCCGCAATAGCGCTAATTGCAGTCGGGAATGCGGAAAAAGCTACGCGTGGCCAGTCCTGACGGGCCTGTCGGCAAAAACGAAACTAGCTGGCAGCGGGGGACCAGAGGATTAGTGAGTGGCTGCGAGGGCTCAGGACTGCTGCAGGGGGCTGGTAGAAGCTTCAGGTGAGTAAAACTCATTTTTTTTTCTGACTTATGGTTCACTTTAAAGTTTTACTTCTGTACAATCTTAGATGTCCTTAAGAACTCTTGTAAACATTTTTCAATAAACCCAAGCCTGGTTTGTAGGGCCACTTGTGCTCTCCAATGGTTTCCAGACCCCTAGTTAATCAACCCCTATCAGTGTATTTATTTATTTATTTTATTTATAAAGTGTCAACATGTTACGCAGCGCTGTGTATTGTAGAGCCTATGGGTTGGGTTTAGGCTGTTCTATCCTTACTGGCACATAATAGCACATTTAGAGTTGATTCAAGGTCTCTTTCCAGAAGATGTTGTACCTAAGGAGAGGCCACGAGCAGGGGCACAACTACAAATCATGGGGCCTCCCAGCAAAACGTTGATGGGGCCCCTTAACTGCCTAACGACTGCTCAACGCCAATTTGCATGAGCAGCCCGGCATCCCTAGGACCACTCCACGCCAATTGGTGTGAGCAGTGTGGCGTCCCTAGGACCACTCCACGCCAATTTGCGTGAGCAGCCCGGCATCCCTAGGACCACTCCACGCCAATTGGTGTGAGAAGCGTGGCGTTCTAGGACCACTCCACACCAATTGGTGTGAGCAGCGTGGCGTCCCTAGGACCACTCCACGCCAATTGGCGTGAGCAGCACTGCTCCCCTAGGACCAGTCCACGCCAGTTGGCATGAGCAGCACGGCACCCCTAGGACCACTCCACGCCAATTTGCGTGAGCAGCCCGGCATCCCTAGGACCACTCCACGCCAATTGGCGTGAGCAGCACGGCACCCCTAGGACCACTCCACGGCAATTGGCATGAAGTGCTAGGGGCGGAGATTGCAGGGGATCGCGTGCGCCGATGCACGCGCATCTCCACTTGAATGATGGAGCTCTGCACCACCCTCAGCCTCCCAGCAGCAATTGTCGCTAGGGACTGTTAGATGGCGAAACCGCCGTCTAATAACACTGTACAGTGCTGCGATCTACAGCAGCGCTGTACTGCGGACAGCCATGTGACATGGCTGTCCCCCTGGGGGAGACAGGAGCGATCCGCTGTCATAGGCAGGCAGAGGAAGGGAGGGACCTGTGTAAAAGTAAGAAAAAATAGTATTATTTAATGAAAAAAAACCCAAATAAATATTTATTAAAAAAATAAACATCCTGGGAGCGATCATAGCCCACCAACAGAAAGCTCTGTTGGTGGGCAGAAAAGGGGGGGCGGTCACTTGTGTGCCCCTGCAGTGAGCCCTTAAAGCTGCAGTGGCCTAATTTGTAAATAAATGACCTGGTCACTAGGGGGGTTTAAGACCGTGGTCCTCAAGAGAATAATGTTTGCCACTACCCTTCCCTTGCCTACCCCTGGTGACCCTCACAGCCTGGGGGCCCATCTCGCAAGGGTCATTAAACAATTGTGGACATCATAATATTCACACCCACAGCAAGTGGGCCGGATTTCTGGAAAGGTTACAAAGGCCTGGGCCGTATGCGGCTGCAGCCCCAGGGGGCACATGGACATGAAATAAGGGTTGCTTCATATTAAAGAAAAGGCTGTAAATGGGAAGCAATACAGGAAAGGGGAAGCTGAAGTCCAAGAGAGCTGTGCATGAAAGAGAGGTGCTGCTGTACAGGGATAATACACATGGAAGAGGGGCCATACATGGAATGGGAGGGGCGCTGGTGCACTTGGAAAGGGAGCCCCAATATACTTGGCTTAGGGGAGAAAAAAGTATAAATGCGGCCCTGAGTGTAGCCACAAAAACACCTGATATAAAGGATAGACCCATTTTATTGGAAGGAGTGACGTTGGGGCTGCCATATCAGTGGCATAACTAAGGAGCTTGAGGCCCAATGCAAGTTTTACATGGAGTCCCAAGCACATTATTAAGATGGGGCCCCCAAACTTATCAAGGACATCTGCAGTGTCCGAGGGGCGTATTTAGAGTAAGAGCTGTTAGGGTTACCACTATGCAGAGCACATATAGAGGTGTTCATTTACAGCATATTATTATTATTATTATTTACTTATAAAGTGCTAACATATTCCGTGGCGCTGTACAACGTAGGAAAACAAACAAGGGATACATAATGATACAGACAATGATATACGTCAAATATGGACACTGGCACAAAATACAGAACTGGTTAGTACAATAACAGATTTAACATGATGACTTAAATGTGTAAGAGAGTGCAAGCTATTAAATGAATAACATGCTAAGACACATGCCCTTGCGAGCTTACAATCTAAAGGAATGGCATGGAAACAAGAGGTGGGGGAAGTACACAGTATATATACAGGCAGTGCGTGATTAGGATATTTAGTAAGGAGTAAAACTAGACACGAGGTTGAAGGGTGTATGGCCTAAGATAGAGCACATGCTTGTTGGAAAAGGTGGGTTTTGAGAGAGCGTTTAAAGATTTCAAAGGTGGAAGAGTGGCGGATTTGCTGTGGAAGGGCATTCCAGAGGAGGGGTGAGGCACCTGAAAAGTCTTGTACAGATGAATGTGAGTAGGTAATTGTAGAAGAGGAAAAGAGAAGCTCCTGTGCATAGCATAGTACCAATGGGAAGCTAATGAGATGGATGAAGGAGGGCCCCTAGTGGGCCCCTCTTGCCTAGGAGCCCCGTTGCGGTTGTAACCTCTGCTTCCCCATTACTACACCACTTCCCCTTACTGTGTGGTGATATATTGGGGTGCTGATGATGTTAAGGATAATACAGGAACATATTCTTTCATTTTTCTGCCTGTGTCACGAGTATGTCTGCTAGAAGGGAGCTGTTGCCTTGAGTTGCGAGCTTTGGGCAAGGAAATGGCTCATTAGGCCTCTAGCCTGTCACCTTTAATCTGCTGTCTCAGGTGTGATTGTCTGTGAAACTACATTTGCTTTGTGTTCCTGGGGTAGCAGGGAACTGCTAATTAGCAGCCACTTGAGGAAGAATAGGCTGGTCTGCATGGCTTTTGAACTCTGGAGACAGCCCATTGTCCCAATATACAAAGCAAGACTACCATAGTCTGGGGACAGTGGAAGCTAACACAGAAATGTTTGAAATTTACATGTGACAGCCTACTGGAAATGGGTGAAGGGTTGAAGTCCTTTTGCTACAATTTTTACTTGTAGAAATTGGGTTTATGGAAGTGTTCTGAAATCTCTGAAAAGATCAAACACTAACACAGGAACACTTTGAAGTTGCACGTGTTAAACAGGAAACTGGATTATTCCTGGACCTGGGACATTGGGGTGGCCCCGGGTCACACATTTTGCTATAAAACAGCAGCTAGGACAGTCACAGATCATGTTCTCTTGGAGGTAGCGCATAGCTAGGGAGGATCCCGATCGAATCGGAAACGGCGTTCTCCCGCCAACCACGTTCTAACGTACGCTGGTAACGTTATTTCCCTTTTATTTTTGCAACTTGTCGTGTGTGTATCCTTGTAAACTTTTATTTTGTAACGTTTTACTTTGTTTTTGTAAATCTTTTGTATATATTATTTCCTGCATTGTTCCACTTTTTTCCTGGAATATTACATTGCTATTTAATAAGTTTGACTTCTAAACTAACACTCATAGCCTAGTAGAGGAGACTGAAGTGTAACTGTGTATAAGTCCATGCCTGATTGTATGATTGAGCAACACTACCGTATAAGATTGTAATTGCATTGTGTGTATGGGGCACTTCTGCGCTCAACAGCAGAGTGGGAAGTCTCGGAGTGGCTAACAGTATTGTTCGGAACGACTGTTAGTGGTTTTGCTTCACTACAGTGTAAGATTGCAATTGTGCGTGTGTGTGGGGCGTTTGTCATACGTTGGCCTAAAGCGCGCAGCTGACCCAACGTACGAAAACGCCAGTGCAAATAGCTCAACATCAGAGTGAGGATTGGGTCTAGCAACAGCCAGTGGTGGCAGTGAGAAGTGTTTGAGGGGTCACAGCCTTGTGGTAGCTCAACTAAGGCTGCTTCCCCTCTCGATCTGGTCAAACCCGCAGTCAGGAACCGTATACGCAGGCGTGCCGCGGGTCGGTTCCTGACATACTGCTCTGCACCCCCCCTATGGTCGCAAGGGCTGCTCCCTTCTAGTTATGCCCTTGGCCATGAGAATACTGTGTATGCTGTATACTCTACCTACCCACATAAATACTGCTAATCTTATATGCACTGAAAACAAATGGACAGTTTAGAGTACTTCAATTTTATTTTGCAAAGCAAGTAACACTGAAGAGGGGGTCAGGCAAGCATTCCTGAAATAATTGTGTTATGTGCCTGGAGATAATGTATTCCTCAGTATTTGGACAGTTCACACAAAGCTTTTTCTATTTCTCTATCTCTCATGCAGATTCTCAGCAGCCTGTAAAACGCTGCGTTTGTCTTTTGCTTCAGCTGCACTTAAAACTTATCTTCAACCCTCTGCAGCTTTTTCTTTTTTTTTTGTTCTTGTAAGATAAATATAATAAAGTTTCTGGGAACAGGCAAGCTTTGCCATGCCCCTTCCCTTCCCTGTTTGGAGCCCATGAGAATAGATTTCTGCCTTTCTCAGAGGCGGCTCCTCCCTGCTTCCCCCACAGAGATCTGACTAACATGCTGGGGCTCTAGTTGCTAGCTCAGCTGGAAAGGAATTTAACCGCTTCAGCCTCCAGTCTCGCTTGGCTGGGAGGGGCTGATGGAAACAGTTCACAGCAAAAATCTCTTCTCCCGCTTTGAATGCCAAATAGAGTATTTTTCTATCTCTTTCTGCATGAGCGGATGTGTGCAGGCAGCAGAGGTACACCGTGTGAATGCGATGCATGGGGAACGGCTATTGATCTTGACAAATCTATACGGATTTTGACATGTCTCGCCCTCGATTCTGCAGCCTAGGATGGGCGTATTGGTGGGTCGATACAGAGAAAAAACGTGGCTAGGCTGGTGGGCTTATCTTCTGGACTTTCACAGCAAAATACGAGCCTAAGCCTATTTAGGTCTTCAGACCACTCTCTAGATCTGAACACTTTTTAACCTATATACCTGGGCATACGTAGGCGGAGGGGGTAGCTGGTGGAGGCTGGTCAAAATATGCAACGTGCAGCAACTGCTGATAACCGCGCATGTGTGTGTACATGCTGCGGCAATACTCACTGCAGAGGTGGCTTCATGAATTTACTGTTTTTTGTGGTGGTGACATTATGAGCGCCATCTTGTTAATGCATGGAAAACTGCTCTATGTGGTTTTCCAGACACTTGCATAATAATAATAATTGCTGTATTTGTATAGCGCTTTTCTCCTGTCGGACTCAAAGCGCTTGCGAGGCAGCCACTAGAGCACACTAAGTAGGCAGTAGCAGTGTTAGGGAGTCTCACCCAAGAACTCTTTACTGAATAGGTGTTGGCAGGGGCTTAGTAATAGCCATAGCAGCTGCTATGGAGTCCTGGAGCAGAGGGGGCCCAGGTTGTACTATTAACTTTCCTTTGTTTCTCCACCCTCTTACTTTGTCTCTTAGCCTAAGGACTATACACAGTGTACATTGCAGGGCAATGTAAATAGGCCAATCAATTCACATCCATAAGGAAGGGGCAGGTGGCATTACCCAAGAGTACCTAGTTCTGATGGCTCATGAATTTCTAGCTACACTACTGGGTGTTGTCTTACTGAATAGGAAGAGCCGAAGTTTGAACCCAAGACTCCTGTGTCAGAGGCAGAGCCCTTGACCATTACACTATCCAGCCATAAACACCCGTGTAAGCAAGGCCTTATCCTTTCCAATCCTTTGTCCCGATTCTGATGGGTGATCTGATAAAGAGATTTGGAAGGGGTAATGCCTCGCTTACATGGATCTGGGTGTTTGGGATTTGCGGTGGTGGCAGTGATCGGAAGGGTCTGTACTTCCTCGTACTAGAGCAAGGAGGTGACCCAGCATCTGTGGCAGGAAGCGGATCCTGCGCCAGATCACTGATCCAGTACCTCTGATTCTGTAGCTCTGCCCCCCTTGCACATGCGCCAAGAGGGTACTGGAGAGGATCAAACTGTCGGACTAGATTTATCAACTGCATACCTAGTGATCAGCGCAAATGCGCCTACATAATATTTATATTACGTGGCACAGTGGCGGGGGATTGGGCCCATGGAGATCAGAGTGTTGGACAAAGTCTGATACTGTGATCTAAAGAGGATGAAGATGTTCCAGATTTCATCTGGCAACAGCATCATCTAGCGGCAACCAGTTTTCTTATATCAGACTAATGCCAGATCAGACATAGTCCAAAATAGGATTAGAAGGGGTTAGGAGACATTGATTCTGCATGTGAAGACAATTGATACATACACAGTTGAAAGAAAGGGAACCTTTAGGGGAAGTCACTAGAGATGTATTCCAATACTCTAATCTGTTAGCACCACTAGCAGTACTGAAGGATATGTAGGGGCCCAAAGGCATTAGGAGCGGAAGGAGTGGAAAAGGGTGGGGGGTGGAGCTGAATGGGAGTCCAGAGTAGGGAGGAGTGGTGCAAACAGTCTTACACCAACTTAGTAACACCAACTTAGCAGCACACAATTGTAGATAGAAAGACGGGCCTTTCTTCAGTTAATACTTCCATATTCACAACTAATGTGACCACAGCACAAATGTAGTTGAACAGTCATGGTTGAAAGCCTAGGACCTGGTCTCACTGTTAGGAAGAAAGATCTTTTCATTCTGTATTCCCGTTGTCCATTCTCACTGGCATAGTCCCTAGAGAATCTGACTCAATGTAAACTGATTCAGTTTCAGGTGTTGCTGTAGCACTTGAATCCCTATTTCAGAATTAGTAAATTGCTGCTGGGACAGACAATTTTAGATTCTTAGAATCTTCTATAATTGGGGAGTTGCTAGTTTACTTTACCCCCCACAGAACAGAACACGCTGCTTGGCCAGGAGCTGAGCAGAGTGTTTGTACAGCTCCTTTTCCTAAACCACTGCCTCAAACAATCCATGTTGATGAAATCGGGAAACAATCACAGCAAGCTCAAACATAGCTTCACCCCCTGCATCTACGACACGGTACCAGTAAAGCAAACCTTATCAGTGAAAACTCACTCTGGACCCGATTCAACATGCTTCCAATCCAACATGTTCCTGAGTGTTTCCAATCCAACACGTTCCTGAGTGCTTCCAATCCAACATGTTCCTGAGTGCTTCCAATCCAACATGTTCCTGAGTGCTTCCAATCCAACACGTTCCTGAGTGCTTCCAATCCAACACGTTCCTGAATGTTTCCAATCCAACACGTTCCTGAGTGCTTCCAATCCAACATGTTCCTGAGTGCTTCCAATCCAACATGTTCCTGAGTGCTTCCAATCCAACATGTTCCTGAGTGCTTCCAATCCAACATGTTCCTGAGTGCTTCCAATCCAACATGTTCCTGAGTGCTTCCAATCCAACATGTTCCTGAGTGCTTCCAATCCAACACGTTCCTGAATGTTTCCAATCCAACACGTTCCTGAGTGCTTCCAATGCAACAAGCTTAACCCCCTGCATCTACGACACGGTACCAGTAAAGCAAACCTTATCAGTGAAAACTCACTCTGGACCCGATTCAACATGCTTCCAATCCAACATTTTCCTGAGTGCTTCCAATTCAACATGTTCCTGAGTGCTTCCAATCCAACATGTTCCTGAGTGCTTCCCATCCAACATGTTCCTGAGTGCTTCCAATTCAACATGATCCTGAGTGCTTCCAATTCAACATGATCCTGAGTGCTTCTATTCCAACATGTTCCTGAGTGCTTTTGATCCAACATGTTCCTGAGTGCTTCTGATCCAACATGTTCCTGATTGCTTCCCATCCAACATGTTCCTGAGTGCTTCCAATCCAGCGTGTTCCTGAGTGCTTCCAATCCAACACGTTCCTGAATGCTTCCCATCCAACATGTTCCTGAGTGCTTCCAATCCAACATGATCCTGTGTGCTTCTAATCCAACATGTTCCTTAGTGCTTCCGATCCAATATGTTCCTGATTGCTTCTCATCCAACATGATCCTGAGTGCTTCCAATTCAACATGTTCCTGAGTGCTTCCCATCCAACATGTTCCTGAGTGTTTCCGATCCAACATGTTCCTGATTGCTTCCCATCCAACATGTTCCTGAGTGCTTCCAATCCAACATGTTCCTGATTGCTTCCCATCCAACATGTTCCTGAGTGCTTCCCATCCATTTTTCCTGAGTGCTTCCAATCCATCAAGTTCCTTAGTGCTTCTGTTATAATGAGCATGAACTGCAATGGAGAATGGCCATTGCATTTAATGCAAAGCCTGCATGTAGCAAGTTAGAATAACGTGATCAGTTACAACACAGTACTGTGATCAGGCCAATAGAACTGTATGGGCAGTGAGTTGTAATGCAGAATTATTCTGCAACACACCTGAGCACTGTGAACAGGGCCTAAGACTTTCTGGAAAAACACAGAACTCACATAAGGAAAAATGTGACTTGCCTCCAAACTCACAGACGTTATGCCAAGCATGAAATAGTGAGTTCAAAAGAGTCAGCATCCAGCTCCTATTTCTTCATGGTTTAGCTATGGACTCTCCAAGGGTTTAAGCTATTCTTGATTGACTACAATTTTCTAACTGAAATTGAGTCCAAAGATGAATTGGATTTGCCCATTTATACTTGGAGTTTATTAAGACTTCGGACCCAATTCAAATCCCTATTCCACCTAAGTTTTCTCATTAGTGATATTTTCACATCTTATAAATAAAATACCCTTTAAGCCACCAGCAGGCAGCAAGCGAGAAAATATGCAGAATAATTTTGGCAGTACTTTTTCACCTACTTTTTGGTACTTGTAGAGTGCTGAAAAGTTATTTAAAGTGACTCTGTAACAAAAATTACAACGTTTTTTCTACCATCCTACAAGTTCCTAAACCTATTCTAATCTGTTCTGGCTCACTGCAGCACTTTGTTCTATCACGGTCTCTGTAATAAATCAATGTATCTTTCCCCTGTCAGACTTGTCGGCCTGTGTCTGGAAGGCTGCCAACTCTTCAGTGCTGGTCTGTTCCTCTATGCACACTCCAGTGTGTGTTTTATTTACATAAGCCAGCAGCTTCTCTGCTATCTTATCAGTGATAGAAGAGAGCTGGATAAAAACCCTCCTCTGTTAGGCTGTGAAAGTAGCTGGCTGACACATACTGAGGAATTACAAACACAGGCACAGGCAGAGCTGTCTGCAGGAAGCCTGTAATGTTCAGTGCATGAGAGAAGAAGGGGACAGAAGGTAAACACACAAATGATCTTTTGAGATTCAAAAGGAAAGCTGTATACAGCCTGCTTGTGTATGGATGTATTTTCTATGTGTGGACATATTGTACATCAATCTACTTCCTGTTTTGGTGGCCATTTTGTTTGTTTATAAACAAACTTTTTAAAACTGTTTTTGACTACTTTTAATGCGGCGGGGAGCGGCGAAATTGTGACAGAGGGGAATAGGAGATGTCCCCTAACGCACTGGTATGTTTACTTTTGTGCGATTTTAACAATACAGATTCTCTTTAAAACAAAAGATAAAAAATTATCTCCTAAAAAAATTAACTCCTCTCTGCCTGAAGTAACTATAAATGTTAATAACACTCCCATAACTTCAGTTCCCAAAGCACGATGCTTGGGGGTAATATTCGACTCTTCTCTCTCTTTTATTCCTCATCTTAACTCCATAACCAGCTCCTGCCATCTCCAACTCAAAAACATATCTCGCATCCGTCCCTTTCTCACTCAAGACACAACCAAAATGTTAATACATGCTCTTATAATTTCTCGTCTGGACTACTGCAACGTACTACTTTGTGGACTATCTTCTAACAAACTGGCCCCGCTCCAGTCGGTACTGAACTCAGCTGCTCGTCTCATTCATCTTTCTTCTCGCTCTTCCTCAGCTGACCCTCTCTGTCAAACTCTTCACTGGCTGCCAATTAACCAGAGGATCCAGTTCAAACTCCTAACCCTAATCTACAAAGCTCTCCACAATCTCTTTCCCAGGTACATATCATCACTAATTTCCAGTTACAATCGCAATCTCAGATCTGCACACGATCTTCTGTTGTCCTCCCCTAGAATCACCTCCTCACATTCACGCTTACAAGATTTTGCATGCGCTTCACCCCTTCTCTGGAATCCCCTTCCACAACACATCCGTCACTCACCAACCTTTGCTACTTTTAAACGCTCTCTAAAAACTAATTTGTTCCGACAAGCATATGCGCTACCTTAGGTTACTTCCCTTTGTCCTAAGACCAAATTGCACTCCTACTAGGTATCCTAAAACACACTGCCTTTATATATTTTATCGTATACTACCCCTCCTCTTGTTTCCCCCATTTCCTTTAGAGTGTAAGCTCGCAAGGGCAGGGCTCTCTCCCCCTTTTGTGTCTTGGAAATCATTATACATTTTATTCATCATGTTACTTTTATCACTGTCATTACCACTTCTGTATTTTGTATTCTGTATGCTGTATCATTTTTTGTATTTTGTCACTAATTATGTATCTTGTATATTAGTGTACACCATTGTCTGTAGTATGTACCCCATGTTTGTTTCTTACTTTGTACAGCGCCACGGAATATGTTGCCGCTTTATAAATCAATAATAATAATAATAATAAAGAGAAGTTTTCCATTCCTCACAGTCTCTTGAACCTCACAAGGTTCAAGGTATGGCTTTAAAAACAATAATCTGGCATATATTTATCACTGCTCTGATTTAGAATCATTGGGACCTGTTTCTACCCTTGATTCTTGAGGACTACTCTGAAGATGTAGTGGGGGCTATCCTGTCACAGCACTCTAGACCTAAAGCTCTTCTGCACCTTGTAGTATTCTTCTCAGGGAGATTTGATTCCTTCACGAGAAGCTAATAAATAATGGACAGTACAATACCAGCCACTAAAGCTGCTCCTGAGGAATGGTGGTATCTCCTGGACAGTGACTCCTATCAAGTCCTGATCGAGAATATCTATGATTTGTTAACTTATTAAGACCAAGACAGGCCTGATGGGGCTTATTTGTCTCCTGCTCTGACTTACTGCTTATCCACCATTCTCGTTAAGAACTCTAAGGCCAACACACTCCCTCAATGTTCCCAGGCACCTCTTAAAATACTATTTCAAATGCCATTCTTTATGTAAAAATGTTTTGCTTCTACTTTCAGATTTTAACAGAATAACGTTTCTGCCAATATTTATTCACCACCCAACAGAAATCTTAAAAGCTGAGATGTTTTCAAGGAAATCACATTTTTGGAGCCCAGGAACTTCAGATATTCACCTACAAACCTGCTTTGACAATATAAATATAGGGTGCTTTGCTGTCTCCAAAACCCGTAGGCTTGCTACAAAGGTCATTCTGGCCAACTGATATGGCTAATGACCAGGCATGTCGTTAGGGCTGAATGTTGCTCTTCCTGGTTCTTCCTGAATCAGGTGGGCAAAGAGCATCTAACTAGAGCTGAGCACAGAGGAACACATCAATGCAGCCTGTGGCAGGTGGGTGATGAGAGATGCTGGTCCCTGCTATGCTATGCTCTGGGGGGACAATTGTGCAATATTATTGCTAAAAGTCTTGTAATTTTATCATTTTAAATCAGGATTTTTAATTGGCTCTCATACTTATCATGGTTCAGTTTATGGTTCCTTCATGGTTATTTCAGTGCCTCATTCTTTTCCACTTTCCTACTATTAGGCTTCCCTTCTACGGTCTACCATATGTCCTCTTTCTACACTGCCTTGTTTGAAAACTATTTCCTCTTCCTGGGATCTGGGGCTTGAGCACCAGGAATAGTCTCTTGTTTTAATGTTCCACCACAATCCCCCGTTTCACATCATGAGGGATGCTTTATTATGTGTGTTTTTGGGGGAAAAAACACTGCCTTATTATGAGTGTGTCTTTTTTGGGGGGAACACATTGTCGGATTACCTTTAGGGTCACTTTGCCTGTGTTTTGGGAGGAAACTCGGGCCCACTGCCTTTTGGTTACACTATTATTTAACAGCTGGCACCACCCACATCCTTTCCTGGCCACACCCATTTTTGCTGCGGCGCTCTTTGCTTGCAGCACTATCTTCTTCCCCTTGGTGCCGGATCGTCCAGGACCCTAGCAACGCCCCTGCAAATGACTCTTCAAGAAGTAAGATTTGACCAAACCTAATGGACTTCTGCAAACTCTACTTATTGTATCCCCAAAAATATTATTTGTAGTGTATTTTGTTTTAGAATCCTCCAGACGAGTTTTCTCCCACATGTGTGTGTGTGTGTGTGTGTGTGTGAAGGATTACTTGTGGAAAATGTGACACTTTGTAATACCTGTCTCTAATATATGAGTACATTTTCAAGCTGTAGGCTATCTCCTCCCACACTAGCCTCTCTCTTTCTTGCACTTTATCATAAAGTCAATAATGTGGGTCTTCCACAGAGAAGACCAAAGAGTCTGGAAACTGGTTTCTACTAGTGGTGCATCTCCATCATCCTTTGTGGCCTGCCCTGGTGAAGACTAGGAGGTGGGGAGAGAGGCTCCTTAGACTCTGCACCCAGGATGAGCCTGTGTTATCTGTCACCGCTGTTCAGAAAGGCCCATACCCACTAAGCGATTTTTTCGTGAACCATTTTGTGGAGCAAACTTTTTTTTGCGATATCACACATCGTTTAACTAAGATTCATTAAACGTTGTTTAATGACGCACGACACCCATGGCGATTGTTCATTTTTGAATGATCAACATGTCCGATTAAGCCATTGAGGATGCTTTTGATCCCCGTTGACTTGCGTGGGTTTTGCCGCGATCGTGTAAATTATCGTTTACATGATCATTTATTTCCACTGCTGCAAAAAACTATTTCAGATTTGGCCAGGTGGATCGGGGAAATGAACTTTCGGCGGCAGCGATACCCGATCCAACTGGCCATATCTGCAGGTGGGTATTTATCTTCACAGAGTCTGCATGTTATTTCAGAAATTCTCTTCACATGCACTCATTATCAAACAGGAAAAATGAGAAATAATTTCTTGTTGCCTAAGCTACAGAGAGTCCTCAAACTAATCTGAGCATCTAAATGTGGACAAAAAGTAGCTATAATTTGTTAATTGTGTTGATGTCTGCCTAATGCAAATTACAAACATTTAGGGCTTGTTCACTCTATGGGCTTGATTCACTAAACCGTAATAACTCAAATATCACACCTTATGAAAAGATATCACATCTTATCAAAGTTAACACGCCTTATCAGAGTAGCATAGCGAGTGCTACGAACCCGCAGGGGCTCAGGGCAGGACAAGTGCCATTGCCAATTAGCAGGCATAAGTTCGTAGCGCTCGCTATGCTACTCTGATAAAGAGTGTTAACTTTGATAAGGTGTGATATCTTTTCGTTAGGTGTGATCCTTGATAAGGTGTGATATTTGAGTCATCACGGTTTAGTGAATCAAGCCCTATGAGCGCTTTTTATTTTTGAAAAAGCGCTGGCGATTTTTAAAAGCACTTTAAAAGCACTTGAGCAATGTTCCTCAATCTGAGTATTCTCACATGAGCGATGAGCTTTCTTTCCAATCACAAACGCGGCTCCTGCACCATTTCCTGAGCGTTTGCGCTTCAATACAAAGTACAGGGAATTAGCAAAGTGCTTGAACAAGCGCTTTGAAAAGCAATTTGATGAGCACTTTTTAAAATAAATACATTGTACTTATTAAGTTTCAGGTCAAAAAATTCACTTCCTGATTGTCGTCAGGAAGAAAAAAAAAATAGCCAAACAAAAGCGCTTAGAAAATTGCAAATCGCTCTGAAAAACGCAGGGAAAATCGCTTACAAAAGCGCTCAGTGCTTGCGATTGCTCTGGTGATTTATAATGGGAACTAGGTCTCAGTGGTAGCCAGATATGAAATTAGACCACCATTTTAGTTCCTATATTATATGCCTCTAACATATTACACAGTGTTTGGTAGAGTACACAGACTTGTCATGATCGCTGCTGCAGCAGGTATTGCTGGAAGTAGTAGTGCTGCAGCTCAGGTAGTTCTGATCTCTTTCCATGCAGGCTGCATAGCTTTGTCTGCCTTTCCCTGCTGTCAGCTTGTGACTGATTGTCGTTCACCTGTGTGGGAATCTGCATGTCTGCTCCCATTGGATGACCTCAGTATAAAGATCTGCTTCCTGCAGGACTCCTCGGGTTTTCATAGCTTCAGTTTAAGCCTGTCTTGCTGTTGCTTCAGCCCCCGATCGTGTTTCTTGTTCTAAAGATACTTTGCTGGTCTTTGCATCATATATTGGTTCATTGCCAATATATATGCATACCAGCACGTTTATTATTTTCCTTGTATTCGTGTTACGTTGATACATCAGTGTCGCTGATGTATATGTACACGAACTGTTTATATCCTGTGTGCAGTTAGTCAGCTTTCCAGCACGTTTTGGTAGGTTGCGCGTACCGTGATCACCCGTGCTGAGGTAGTTACCCTGCTCCTGGTTCTGTTTGTGGATTGCGTTCATCTCTGCGAAGAGATAACGAATCCTTCTGAATCCTGTTCTGTTACCATTTGTGGATTGCGTTCTTCTCTGCGAAGAGATAGCGAATCCTTCTGAGTCCTGTTCCCTGTATTGCTCCAGTCTAAGTCAGTGTTCCTGCTTATGTCATATATCGGTTCATTGCCGATATATACATATGTTAGTCAGACATTACAAATAGTTTCATTGATAGCTGTAATTGTAATACGCTAGGAAAACATACTAATTGTATATTTATCTGTGTTACGTTCATCTATCTTGATCCTGCTAATTCCTGACTATCCTGTCCTGTCTTTGTGAGGCACGCCATCGCCGCTACGCTTTGGCTGCCTCATTCCAGTCTGTCTTGTTGTGGACGCTTGCTGTCACTAAGTAGCGGCTAGCTAGCAAGCGTTCATTCTGTCTACCTGTTCTGATCTCCTCAGTTCTGGTTTATGCGCTCAGCGCTACTTTGCGCTGAGACGTTATAGCGAAAGCATTGTTTGTGGCTGTCGGATCTGCACCGGCTCTGTTCGCCACAATCTCCTTTTGGAGTCAGTCCTCCCCTCCACTATACTAGGGATAGCCTGTTTCCTTGTGCTAGTGTGTGTACCTCCTCCACGTCAGCTCATGCGTTGCATGCTGACTGTGGAGAATACACCACCAAGCCTTACATTATGAAAACCCCATTACCAATCCCCATTGTGGGGGGGATTCCCAGAAAGTATGACACTGTTAATTATGGTTCCTGTTCCTTTAAGAAATTTGAAGAACTTAACTCTGAAACAGAAAATGAGTTTTTCTCTGAATGTGCCAGGTTCCTGGCCAATCCCGATCTCCAAGCGACTCCTGTTTCAACCTGGGCACTCCAGCTAGTTTATATTTTGTTTAAAGGGCAATTGTTTCAGTGGGCATTTGATGTTCTCAATCATTCCGATTTGAAAGAGAGACCGCTGGAATTTCTAGCGTTTGTGATCCATAACTGGTTGCGCATAGATCCATTGCCTTTTCCTCTAAATGAACTCCTGGCAGCAGGCCAATCAGCTTCCCCTTCAATTGTTTGCAAAAATGATCAGCAAGCAGAGAGTGTTCCTGATAATTTTCCTGCAGCTTTGAATAAATCACCAAAGGCAGCAGGGTCTAAGTCAAAACGCAAACGTTCTAAGAAACGTGTCTGATCTGCAGAGTCGTTATCCTTAGCGACTGAGACCTATAATGAGATTCTGCCATTAACAGATAATGAAATGCAATTGTCTTTCAGGGGAGTTAAATGGACTTATGAGACTACTAATGAACTTTCCTCCCTGGCTAGGGAAAATAAAGATTTTTGTTTAAAAGAATTATCTGAGTATGATTATGAGGAGATATTACAGAGTATTGAACAAATCAACTTATTTGTGAACCAAGGGAAGTTTGCATACACTACAGTTCAACACTTGCTACAGGTATTGGAGATTCTTAAGAATAAGGAATCTGCCAATCACCTGCTAATTAACCCTATACATGTGCCTGCCACAATCATATCTGCCAACTGTGATCAGCCTAAATGTTTCGCTGTTAAGTATGCATGGGATCCTCCATTCGAGAGGGGAGAGATGTAAGCCTTGGTCTGTGAATGGAAGAATGATTCAAGTTCATTTTGTCAATTTTACATTGCAAAAAGTGAAATGGTATTGAATGCATGCATTTAGTCAGCCTATAACCTAATAGAGACTGGTGTGTGTAGGTATGACTGTGTGGCTCCTTTGATTGATGTGTGGGAACTGATTTTGGATGATTTTTATGTGACTCCGAATTCGCAAATATGGCGTTCTGACCCGCCTGCTTCAGCACCTTTCGCTGATTCAGCAGGTGATTCGGAGCTCTTTTTGTGTGAAATTGAAGTTCCTGCAATTCCACCCTGTACCATGGATAACTCAGTGTTAATTCCCAGTAAAACAGAAGCCACTGATACTTTCTTAACCTTGCCCTGCACAAATTTCTCAGCAGAGAATCCAGAGGTCCTGCTGACTTCCGAGTCCAGTCTAGCCAGTACTCATGAGTCTTTGTTCAGTGAAACAGACACCAGAAAAATCTTGCCTGCCTCTGCAAACACTTCTGCAGAAATTACCTGTGTTAATAAAGTTCAACTCCTGTCT
The DNA here is from genome assembly GCF_040937935.1 of Hyperolius riggenbachi. Classification (NCBI taxonomy): domain Eukaryota; kingdom Metazoa; phylum Chordata; class Amphibia; order Anura; family Hyperoliidae; genus Hyperolius; species Hyperolius riggenbachi. The sequence continues at coordinate 244,207,361 of NC_090653.1, read as the reverse complement.
GATCCAGCAGATGCCAATAGATGCACTACATCAGTTTCCGAGTCCCAGCAATCCTGTCTAGAAACCTCAGAACCCCAGCATCTGAATTTTCCAATTTTACAAATGAATGGTGATTCAGATGCGCAAACATTGTGTCTTGATCTTCCTGTTTCTACACCTCGCTCTAGTTTCGTGAATAGCTCAGAGCATCTGCTATGTGAACCTGAAATCGCAGAATTATTACCTTGTTCAGAAAATGTTCCAGTAAATTTGCCCTGTATCGTGAATAGCTCAGAGCATCTGCTATGTGAACCTGAAATCGCAGAATTATTACCTTGTTCAGAAAATGTTCCAGTAAATTTGCCCTGTACCATGAATTGTGCAGTAGATCTCTCCAATGAAACTCAGGTCACAGAATCATTATGCTGTCCAGCAGGTGCTTCCATGGTTTTGCCCTGCAATATGGACTGTTCAGTGATCCTGTCCAGTGAAGCTGTGGTCGCAGAGTCTTATGCTTCACCCAGTACTTTGGATACTTCAAACCCTCTAGCAGAGGAGTCTGAGGCACTGCTTACCTCAGTTGGTGTTGCAGTAATATTCACTTGTCTAGCAGCTGTTTTGGAATTACAGTCTGCTCTAATAAAACTTGATGAATTTCTGCCCAGCAAAGCAGAAGCCATTGAAATATTGTCCTCGTCAGCAAGTGTGTTAGATACCTTGCCCTGTACACAGTCTGATTTAACCAATGTTGTTGAGTCCCTCTCCAGTGTTGTAACAGCCGAGGAACTCCAGCCCTGTCCTCTGAATGTTTCAGAAGTCTTGCCCTGTAACATGGATAATTCTGATTCTCTGGTCAAAATAATAGAAATCTCAGAATTTCAGTCCGGTCTGATGAGTGTTCCTGAAACCCAGCCCTGTATCCTGAAAGATTCTGGTTCTCTGGCCGCTGTGGCAGAGGTTCCAGAGTCCCCTTCCTGTCCAGGGAATTCCTCAGTTTTGCCTAGTCCAGTGGGGGCTGCTGCAATACTGACTTGTTCTGCAGCGCCTCATGAGCTCCAATCCAGTGTATTAGATGAGTCTCTGTCCAGTCCAGAGGTAGTTGTGGAGTCCCTATCTGGTTCAGTGCATACATCAGAAGATTTGTCCTGTCTTGTTAGTGCCCCTGAATCTGATTTGTTACTGACTTTGCTGGAATCAGCGACATCTAAGTCTGATCCTGCATTCTCGTGTAAAAGTCCAGTAGTTGCGAAGTCTAGTCATGATGATTTTTTTTTGGCCAGTCCTGGTTTTGGTCCTGTCTTGGCTGACCCTGAGGCTCACAGTTCCTTGACATGCCCAGAGGTTTCTCTTGTGCCAGTGTGCCCAGATGTTCTTTGTGTGCCAGAATGCCCAAGTGTGTCTAAGGTGTTAGCGTGCTCTGATGCTTCCTTAGTGGGAACATGTTCTGATGTTGCCAGTCTGCCTGCATGCCCAGAGATGGTTCTGGTCCCTGAAAGCCCTGATCTTGATGTTTGTCCTTGTGGCCCTGACTCGGGAATTGCCCTAGGTTCCATAGGGGTTCTTGATAGTTCTCCATGTGAGCCTAAGGGGCGTTCTGACCTATGGGGATCTCTTTGGAGCTTCAAGGTGTTCTGGGAGGTCTCTGAGAAAACTTGTCCTGGTGCCTTGGACTGGTTCAACAGTGGGTTTTGTGTTGGTAAAGACAGTCCCGGTGGGCATTGCAAAGGCTTTGGCGTTTTTGAACGGTTCCTGGAAGGCGGTGGGTATCGCTCAGGGAGTTTCGGAGGGCTTTCTTCTGGAAATCATGGTTCTGATGGGTGTCACACTGGGGCTTGTAGTACTGATGGGCATGGTTCTGTAGGTTCTGGTTCTGATGGGTCCAGTCTTGTGGGGACTGATTCTGGAATTCGGTCTTGCCGGGCTGTCCCGGTCATCATGAATTATCAGTCAGACTGTTTTGTTGGGAATTTCAGTTTTGAAAAGCGTCTGGAATCCGCTTTTAAGGGCGGGGGTACTGTCATGATCGCTGCTGCAGCAGGTATTGCTGGAAGTAGTAGTGCTGCAGCTCAGGTAGTTCTGATCTCTTTCCAGGCAGGCTGCATAGCTTTGTCTGCCTTTCCCTGCTGTCAGCTTGTGACTGATTGTCGTTCACCTGTGTGGGAATCTGCATGTCTGCTCCCATTGGATGACCTCAGTATAAAGATCTGCTTCCTGCAGGACTCCTCGGGTTTTCATAGCTTCAGTTTAAGCCTGTCTTGCTGTTGCTTCAGCCCCCGATCGTGTTTCTTGTTCTAAAGATACTTTGCTGGTCTTTGCATCATATATTGGTTCATTGCCAATATATATGCATACCAGCACGTTTATTATTTTCCTTGTATTCGTGTTACGTTGATACATCAGTGTCGCTGATGTATATGTACACGAACTGTTTATATCCTGTGTGCAGTTAGTCAGCTTTCCAGCACGTTTTGGTAGGTTGCGCGTACCGTGATCACCCGTGCTGAGGTAGTTACCCTGCTCCTGGTTCTGTTTGTGGATTGCGTTCATCTCTGCGAAGAGATAACGAATCCTTCTGAATCCTGTTCTGTTACTGTTTGTGGATTGCGTTCATCTCTGCAAAGAGATAACGAATCCTTCTGAATCCTGTTCTGTTACCATTTGTGGATTGCGTTCTTCTCTGCGAAGAGATAGCGAATCCTTCTGAGTCCTGTTCCCTGTATTGCTCCAGTCTAAGTCAGTGTTCCTGCTTATGTCATATATCGGTTCATTGCCGATATATACATATGTTAGTCAGACGTTACAAATAGTTTCATTGATAGCTGTAATTGTAATACGCTAGGAAAACATACTAATTGTATATTTATCTGTGTTACGTTCATCTATCTTGATCCTGCTAATTCCTGACTATCCTGTCCTGTCTTTGTGAGGCACGCCATCGCCGCTACGCTTTGGCTGCCTCATTCCAGTCTGTCTTGTTGTGGACGCTTGCTGTCACTAAGTAGCGGCTAGCTAGCAAGCGTTCATTCTGTCTACCTGTTCTGATCTCCTCAGTTCTGGTTTATGCGCTCAGCGCTACTTTGCGCTGAGACGTTATAGCGAAAGCATTGTTTGTGGCTGTCGGATCTGCACCGGCTCTGTGCGCCACAATCTCCTTTTGGAGTCAGTCCTCCCCTCCACTATACTAGGGATAGCCTGTTTCCTTGTGCTAGTGTGTGTACCTCCTCCACGTCAGCTCTTGCGTTGCATGCTGACTGTGGAGAATACACCACCAAGCCTTACAAGAGTACACTGAACAATTCACAGCTTTTTATACACATTGGATGGTTCTAAGTGGAATCAGCTGGTCAGGGCTGTCTACGCTGAGAATTTAGTGTGTGTACAGAGGCCCTCGACCCCGGTCGTTGCCTTGGCCAGAGATCTGGCTCGCAGATCGTGTTGGCATAGTTCTGTGCAAGGGCATTGTCCTCTTCATTCGCCCCGCCCATACTATTTAATCGACATCCCCATAGCAACAGAACGGCAGGCTAGCGACCTGTCTGTACAGACTTGGCCCCACACTGTCTCTGCCGAGCGACAGGCCTCATACATGTGTGTGAGGCCTTACTGTCCCTTAGGTTTCATACAGTTTTAGACATTGCGATTATTTCAGATGCCAGTTTGCGGGCAGCCCTGTGAGAGTGATCAGTGGGCTCAGCTGAATTACATCTGCTTACTTTTGAGATGCTAAGGAAACATGGCACATGAGGCATTTCATGATGATGCCTAGATACAGTCGCGGACACCAAACTCATGAACAAAATGAACATAAATGGGATTGCATCAGATCAGTCAAATCTAAATCAGATTCCTGCTAAAGGATAATTAGGATGGAGTGGGGCAAGGTAAATTGGTGCAAGGGATTGAGAGATCACACTACCACCAAATCGATTTCTGATGGTTGTTATCTGTCAGTATATGGCACACGCCTGACTAAGGCAGATGATATTGAAATTGAATTTTTGTCATAATACACGAATTGATATATCAAGTTTGATCTCTGGGACATATGTTATACAATTTGATTGGTTGTGTTAAGCGCAAGGTAGTAGGGAGTTATTAAGGATGATAATGACCGCCTCATCCGATAGCTCCCGACCCGCAAGCGATTTGCCCAGCGGATCAACTCACCCCCGCGATGGCCAATCACATTGTCTGTTCCACTCTACCGCCTGCTGGGCAACATCACACACGTGCTGCTCCGTTGTCCCTCCGCCCCCGCATAGCAACAGAACACTTTGTCAGCTACACAGCTGACACGGTCTAATGTTGCCCAAGGGGATCGGGTCCTTATCCTCGACGGGTTACATAAAGCGAGAGGTGTGTACGCACCTTAAGGCTACTTTTTCTCTGCGCCAACATGCCTCTGCAAGACAAGATGCCGGCACTTGTTATAGTGTGAGAACCCATCCGAATCCCTCTAGCACCACCATGCACGCCTATAGGGACTGGTGATGATCTGATTTTATGCTGCAGACCGTCTGTTATTCGAATTAACCTATTTACTGAATGATGTTACTGTGCAGGAACACATATATCTCCCAGGTCAATAAGTATACAGCGTGAATCCCAGATGCCCCCAATGAGAGAAGGTAAAAGATCTGATCCTAATCGCCAGAGGTGTATCTAGGGAGGTACAGGGCATGGCTTATGCCATGGGCGCCACAGCACCATGGTCGCTATGGGTGTCCCCTCCTCCCTCTGCCCCTCCTCTCTCATGCTCCACTACCATACTGAGTGATGCCGCTTGTTACTTATACATGAAGGGGCTAACTCTAGCAACCTATACTGGGGGAGCTACTTATATGGAGGGGGGACTCGTCTAAATACCTATGCTGGGAGGGGAACACCACTGGCTACCTATACTGGGGTGGACACACCTCTAGATATCCATACTGAAGGGAAACCTCAAGTATGGATATGGGGCGCAATTTCAGTGTTTGCCATAGGCGCTATATTACCCAGATACGCCCCTGCTAATCGCTGAGCACTTCAGTCTGCACTGCAATCCTCTGTCATACTCATAACATTACTCACACACATCTAACTATGAATAACAGTTCATCCACACAACTTCTCTCACACGCCTGCTATTATATCCGTGTGTCAGGTGATCATTTACCCACTAATATTGTACATGTTGATGCGAGGAAATAAACATTGTATGCACATATAGGGTGTCCCTTGTGGACTATCTAGTGTGTATAATTAATTCTCATCCTATAGCATAACATTCCCCAGAGGCATTTTTATACCCAGCACAGGCACCTGACATAAGCATGTTTTAAAGATAGTAATAATCCAGCAGAGGCATCCCGGGGGAAATCTGAAGAGGAGCCACGTGAAGCTGGGACTGTGTCTGGGAATACGAATGCTGGGATTAGTGCTGCTGGCACAGCTGGTTTTTGAGAGCAGATCTCCGGGGAAAACCCCAATGGGCCGAATGTATGTAAACCAATACATATATAAGGTTCTAGTTGCCCACAGTACCCAAGCCTGTGTGCAGAGCGTGGTGGAACATAATAACACAAAATTCTAAACCTTCCTTCGAATATATACAGGAATGGCTATTAAGTGCAACAACATTGAATCAAATTGTATGGGAAAATTTATTGCATGGTTAATAAGTACAGTCTGATTAAAAAAAAAGAGCTAAAGTGCCAATAGATGATATTGCACCCCTTGTGAGAACCGGGAAGTGACAAGGCATTGGGGCTAAGTGATCCTCCGCACTCCTTCCCTCCCTCCACAACATGTAAGCACCTTTCTCACTTTGGGAACTTTTTTGCACCACACTTCTCAAATCTTTCTAGTTGTTTTCAATTACTGCATTTTTGACTGGTCACTTCCTGGTTTGAATTATAAAATATTTTTTTCTTATGAATTCTTTGTGGTATGAATGACTATGGGTGTGGTGGGGGAGTGATTACAGGTGTGGCAGGGGCGTGTCTTAAAGGTGTCCCTTTATCTTACCTCATAAAGTTGGCAGGTGTGCAGATTCTGCTGGCTACATGCATGTTGCTCGTGTGTAAGGCCTGTTGCATACTGCAAATCGCAAATCCGATTTCTGATTCCGATTTTCCCTGGATACTGTCAAAACAAAAACACAAAAAAAACCGCAGCATGCAGTACTGATTAAAAATCGCAAATCGGAATCGCATGTAAAATTGCATCAAAATCGCAAATCGGAATCGCATCTGATCTGCAAGAGGCCTGATTCAGCCAAAATGAAGGCAACATTGTATTATTATTATTATTATTTAGTATTTATATTAAGTATTTATTCCTAGCATGATAACCGAGTAACTGGCATTCTTTGAACAGAAATAAATGTTATAGCCCACATATTCCTCTCATTTCAGGGGTCCTTTAAATGATAACTTCACTTTTGTAAAATAAATAAATCATTCTTTAGTAATTCTTAATGCAGGGCAAATATATCAACAAACATTTTCAAACTAACTTGCCCTTTTCCTTTGCTTTGTTTGACTTAGCTGGGAACCTAGGTAAGCTGACAGGGAACAGAACTGGGTGTGGCTGCACACGAGCTGAGAACAGACATTTGGGACATTCCTGATATATTCTCCTACAGGTAGTGAACAGTCCTACTTGCATGGATGAAAATCTCACCGCCCAAGTGATGCAAATTGAAAAGTTTCATTTGTCAGATTTTTTGCAACTTAGCATAATTCAACATGACTGAGAAATCAGAGCTGGCTGCAGACTGAACTGGAAAGGTCATTTTAATATAATTAAATTACAAATAAAGTTTTATAAATCATGGACATATGGCATTTATTTTTGTTTATTTTTCTTCCTGACATAAGCAGTTAGGCTTTAGACACACTATGAGCACTTTCTGAGAGCTTTTTAAAAAACACTCCCATTGACGTGCATTAAAATTGCGGCGATTCAATTTTACTGCGATTTTATTGCAAGTCAATGGGAGCGTTTTTTTTTAAAAAGTGCTCAGAAAGCTCTGATGGTCAGAAAAGCTCTCAGAAAATGCTCATAGTGTGTCGACAGCCTTATGCTAGGTACACACAATACAATTTTCTGACAGATTTACTGTTAGATTGACTATTTCCAACAGGTCCGATCTGATTTCCGATAGATTTTCCATAGAAGTGAGCAGACAATAGATTGGTAATCAGATTGGACCTGTTATAGTCGATCTGGCAGTGAATCTGTCAGAATATTGTGTTGTGTGTAACTAGCATTACACTTTATGTACTTAAATGTTACTATGGAATTGCTGTGCTCCACCTCCATGCTTCTTCTACACAGCAGCTACGTGTGCCTGGAAATGATTTCACTTCAGTTCACCATTACAAAGAACACAGAAAACATTTGACGAGCTGGTCAAACATCAACTCAGAAAGTAATGGAATGAGCTCCCAGCAAAAGAGTTTGCCTTGGAACCAGCAGTACTGAGATAAGTTCAGGTCTATCCGGCTTGGAAGGAAATGCCCCCATACAACCGGGGAGCTGCAGGGTTATAAGAAGTGTTGGGCGAACACCTGGATGTTCGGGTTCGCGAACGTTCGCCGAACATGGCCGCGATGTTCGGGTGTTCGCGCCGAACTCCGAACATAATGGAAGTCAATGGGGACCCGAACTTTCGTGCTTTGTAAAGCTTCCTTACATGCTACATACCCCAAATTTGCAGGGTATGTGCACCTTGGAAGTGGGTACAAGAGGAAAAAAAATATTTGAAAAAGAGCTTATAGTTTTTGAGAACATTGATTGTAAAGTTTCAAAGGAAAAAATGTCTTTCAAATGCGGAAAATGTCATTTTTCTTTGCACAGGTAACATGCTTTTTGTCGCCATGCAGTCATAAATGTAATACAGATAAGAGGTTCCAGGAAAAGGGACCGGTAATGCTAACCCAGCAGCAGCACACGTGATGGAACAGGAGGAGGGCGGCGCAGGAGGAGAAGGCCACGCTTTGAGACACAACAACCCAGGCCTTGCATGAGGACAAGAAGCGTGCGGATAGCAATGCATTTTGTCGCCATGCAGTCATAAATGTAATACAGATAAGAGGTTCCGTAAAAAGGGACCGGCAACGCTAACCCAGCAGCAGCACACGTGATGGAACAGGAGGAGGCGCAGGAGGAGAAGGCCACGCTTTCAGGCGCAACCCAGGCCTTGCATGAGGAGAAGAAGCGTGCGGATAGCAATGCATTTTGTCGCCATGCAGTCATAAATGTAATACAGATGAGAGGTTCAATAAACAGGGACCGGAAACGCTAACCCATCACAGATGTTCATTGTTCATGTTACTTGGTTGGGGTCCGGGAGTGTTGCGTAGTCGTTTCCAATACAGGATTGATTCATTTTAATTTGAGTCAGACGGTCTGCAATTTCTGTGGAGAGGCGGATACGCCGATCTGTGACGATGCCTCCGGCAGCACTGAAAGAGCGTTCCGACATAACGCTGGCTGCCGGGCAAGCCAGCACCTCTATTGCGTACATTGCCAGTTCGTGCCAGGTGTCTAGCTTCGATACCCAATAGTTGAAGGGTGCAGATGGATTGTTCAACACAGCTACGCCATCTGACATGTAGTCCTTGACCATCTTCTCCAGGCGATCGGTGTTGGAGGTGAATCTGCACGCTTGCTGTTCTGTAGGCTGCTGCATGGGTGTCAGAAAATTTTCCCACTCCAAGGACACTGCCGATACCATTCCCTTTTGGGCACTAGCTGCGGCTTGTGTTGTTTGCTGCCCTCCTGGTCGTCCTGGGTTTGCGGAAGTCAGTCTGTCGGCGTACAACTGGCTAGAGGAGGGGGAGGATGTCAATCTCCTCTCTAAAGTCTCCACAAGGGCCTGCTGGTATTCTTCCATTTTGACCTGTCTGACTCTTTCTTCAAGCAGTTTTGGAACATTGTGTTTGTACCGTGGATCCAGAAGGGTATAAACCCAGTAATTGGTGTTGTCCAGAATGCGCACAATGCGTGGGTCACGTTCAATGCAGTCTAGCATGAATTGAGCCATGTGTGCCAGAGTCCTGCCAGAATCCTCATCATCCTCTTGTGAGCGTTGTGATAGTTGTGATGCATCATAGTCGTCACCTTCTTCCTGGTCTGCTTCTGCTGACCATTCGCGCTGAATTGTGGAAGTCCAACGTGCACCGCTCTGGCCCTCGTCAGTGGTGGCATGAAATTCCTGCTCCAACTCCAGCTGTTCCTCCTCCTCTTCTTCGTCATAGCTGCTGGGGCCAGCGTTTCCTGAGGCAGATGGCCTGATGTTGGTATCATCACGCTGATCGTTTTCTCCTTCAGATTCCCCCAGTTGCATCATGACAGCTGTTTCCTTGATTTTCAACATTGACTTCTTCAGTAAACACAGCAGTGGTATGGTAATGCTGACTGAAGAGTTGTCACTGCTCACAAGCAACGTGGATTGCTCAAAATTTTGGAGGACTTGGCAGAGGTCCAACATGTTGGCCCAATCGGATCCACAGAAGCTTGGCAGCTGTCCAGATGCGCCTCGGTACTGCGCCGTCATGTACTGGACCACTGCACTCTTCTGCTCGCAAAAGCGAGCTAGCATGTGCAGCGTAGAATTCCAGCGCGTAGGGACATCACACAGCAAGCGATGGTGGGGGAGATTGAAGCGCTCCTGCATCTTAGCGAGTGCCCCCGAAGCAGTACTGGAATTTCTACAATGTTTGGCCACTCGTCGCACCTTCAACAGAAGATCGGCCACGCCTGGGTATGTCCTCAGGAACCGCTGAACTACTAGGTTCATCACGTGCGCCAGGCAAGGGATGTGTGTCAGCTTAGCCAACCTTAAAGCGCGAATGAGATTACTCCCATTATCACACACAACCATGCCCGGTTTCAGGTCCAGCGGTGCCAGCCACAAATCCGTCTGTTCCTTTATTCCCCTCCAAATTTCCTCCCCTGTGTGCTGCTTATCCCCAAGGCAGATCAGCTTCAGCAACGCTTGCTGACGCATGCCAACAGCTGTGCTGCACTGCTTCCACGATCCTACTGCTGCTGGGTTAGCGTTTCCGGATGAGGTACAGCTTTGAGATGCGTTGGAGGAGAAGGAGTCAGAGAGGTAGGTGCTGCTGTTGTTATCCAGTGGGAGGGACGGCGGTGCAGCTGTTTGCGGCGTGGGCAACACCCGCGCCGTAGCAGGTGAGGAATCGCTGCCAGGCTCCACAAGGTTCACCCAGTGCGCGGTAAGGGAGATGTATCGACTCTGGCCCAACGCACTCGTCCAGGTGTCAGTGGTGAGGTGAACCTTGCAGGCAACGGCATTCTTCAAGCTTCGGGTTATTTTGCTGACCACGTGCTCATGCAACTCAGGCACTGCAGAGCGCGCAAAGTGGTAGCGACTGGGAACCACGTAACGTGGGATGGCCACTGACATCATGCCCTTGAAGCTGTTTGTCTCCACCACTCGATATGGCAGCATTTCGCAGGCCAGAAGCTTGGCTATGCTGGCTGTTAGTGCCACGGCCCGGGGGTCATTTGCTGGCAATTTCCTCTTGCGCTCAAACATCTCCGAGACAGACAACTGAACCGTAGGGCTGCACACTGAAAGGCTGTTGGTTGTTGTGTTTGATGAAGACTGGGAGACCTCAAGAGCACTATTCCGGAAAGTGACAGTGTCAGCGTCGTCTGATGTTTGTGAATGTTGTTGTGAACCACGCAATGGCTGGGCTACTGCTGCTGCTGAGGAGGGTCTGGTGGTGAGTCTGGTGATCCCAAGGGAGGCATTGTTGCTGGTACCCTGTCCTGCCGCATTTGCCCACAGAGTGGGATGTTTGGATACCATGTGGCGGGTCATGCTGGTGGTGGAGAGGTTGTTAATATTTTCCCCCTGCTCAGGCGGGTCTTGCACACCTTGCAAATCACCATGGTACCATCCTCACTGCAGTCTTCAAAGAAAGGCCAGACTTTGGAGCACCTGCCTTGCTGGCGATTTCTGTTTGCGCCTCTTTTGCGTCTCACTTGAACTTCCACGCTTGTGGTGCCTGAAATTTCGCGCCGCCTACCTTGTGGCACAAGGCGAACTCGTGCAGCAGTGGGTTCTTCAACAGACTCATCTGTGCTGCTACGACGGCGATGTTCTCCTTCACATACAAAATCTGGGTCTCTGTCCACATTGTCCAAACCCTCCTCTTCCATCTCCTCAAACTCGTCATATGTGATTGTGGGCCGCCGCCGTGGAGTAGAGCTCCCCAGAACAACCTCTGCGCAGCTTACTCCAACGTCGTCTTCCAGATCTTCTCGGCCGACCTCCTGCAATTGAAACCCCTCCTGCCCAACTTGCTCTGGGATTTGGGTTTCAAAGTCCTCGGACTCGCCTTGCATTTCAGTGCGCGGTGCATTTCCCACAGTAAATGGTTGTGAATCCGGGCACAACATTTCTGGCTGTTCCATTGACCTTTGAAAGGTGGAAGTTTGTTGGGCTGGGAATAGCTCCTGCGAATACCCCATTGTGTCCTGAGGAAATTCTTCGGACTGGTTATTTGGCAGTTGTGTGCGTGGTGTCGCTGCCGGCTGTGTCAGCTTTGTGCCCACTGGCTCCTTGTAACTGGCTGAGGACTCGGACCTTGTGCGTAATGTGCTGGTGCTGCTTAACCCACTGCTGGACGCTTGAGAGGTCATCCAATTAATTATCTGGTCCTGTTCTTTTGGATTTGTGAGGGTTGATTTCCTGGACAACATGGGCGGTATTGAGTGGGTTTTCTTCGGTGCTCCACTGTGGCCTGTACGTGAACCGTCAGGGGAAACACCTCTTCCCTTGCCCCTCCCTCTTTCACAGGATTTCTTCTTCATTTCACTTAGCCTTAAAGTACACGCTGACTGGCAGCAGTACAGTGGCAGTACAGAAATGCTATACAGTGGTGGGTGAGCGGTGTACTACTATTCCCAGCAGCGACACAGAGCACAATGCTATACAGTGGTGGGTGAGCGGTGTACTACTGTTCCCAGCAGCGACACAGAGCACAATGCTATACAGTGGTGGGTGAGCGGTGTACTACTATTCCCAGCAGCGACACAGCGCACAATGCTATACAGTGGTGGGTGAGCGATGTACTACTGTTCCCAGCAGCGACACAGAGCACAATGCTATACAGTGGTGGGTGAGCGGTGTACTACTATTCCCAGCAGCGACGCAGAGCACAATGCTATACAGTGGTGGGTGAGCGGTGTACTACTATTCCCAGCAGCGACACAGAGCACAATGCTATACAGTGGTGGGTGAGCGGTGTACTACTGTTCCCAGCAGCGACACAGAGCACAATGCTATACAGTGGTGGGTGAGCGGTGTACTACTATTCCCAGCAGCGACACAGAGCACAATGCTATACAGTGGTGGGTGAGCGATGTACTACTGTTCCCAGCAGCGACACAGAGCACAATGCTATACAGTGGTGGGTGAGCGGTGTACTACTATTCCCAGCAGCGACGCAGAGCACAATGCTATACAGTGGTGGGTGAGCGGTGTACTACTGTTCCCAGCAGCGACACAGAGCACAATGCTATACAGTGGTGGGTGAGCGGTGTACTACTATTCCCAGCAGCGACACAGAGCACAATGCTATACAGTGGTGGGTGAGCGGTGTACTACTGTTCCCAGCAGCGACACAGAGCACAATGCTATACAGTGGTGGGTGAGCGGTGTACTACTATTCCCAGCAGCGACACAGAGCACAATGCTATACAGTGGTGGGTGAGCGGTGTACTACTATTCCCAGCAGCGACACAGAGCACAATGCTATACAGTGGTGGGTGAGCGGTGTACTACTGTTCCCAGCAGCGACACAGAGCACAATGCTATACAGTGGTGGGTGAGTGGTGTACTACTATTCCCAGCAGCGACACAGAGCACAATGCTATACAGTGGTGGGTGAGCGGTGTACTACTATTCCCAGCAGCGACACAGAGCACAATGCTATACAGTGGTGGGTGAGCGGTGTACTACTGTTCCCAGCAGCGACACAGAGCACAATGCTATACAGTGGTGGGTGAGCGGTGTACTACTATTCCCAGCAGCGACACAGAGCACAATGCTATACAGTGGTGGGTGAGTGGTGTACTACTATTCCCAGCAGCGACACAGAGCACAATGCTATACAGTGGTGGGTGAGCGGTGTACTACTATTCCCAGCAGCGACACAGAGCACAATGCTATACAGTGGTGGGTGAGCGGTGTACTACTATTCCCAGCAGCGACACAGAGCACAATGCTATACAGTGGTGGGTGAGCGGTGTACTACTGTTCCCAGCAGCGACACAGAGCACAATGCTATATAGTGTGGGTGAGCGGTGTACTACTGTTCCCAGCAGCGACACAATGACTGGGGGGACCCTGGCTAGCCTGGCTGGAGAGAGAACTACCCTGCCTGCCTACCCAAAGCTAAACCCACAGACAAATGGCGGATAAATGACGTGGATCGGGTATTTATTTACCCGAACCACGTGACCCGTTCGGCCAATCAGAGCGCGTTCGGGTCCGAACCACGTGACCTGTTCGGCCAATCACAGCGCTAGCCGAACATTCGGGGAACGTTCGGCCGTGCGCTCTTAGTTCGGCCATATGGCCGAACGGTTTGGCCGAACACCATCAGGTATTCGGTCGAACTCGAACATCACCCAAACAGGGTGATGTTCTGCAGAACCCGAACAGTGGCGAACACTGTTCACCCAACACTAGTTCTAAGCCCTCTCACTGCTGGGAAACCACACAGCGGCACCCCCTCCAAGCATGGCCAGCGCCGGGAAGAGCCGCTCGCATAGCCAGATTTGTCAGGTTTTAACTTGGTGTTTGATGCACAAATAAAATTCTTTGCTGTAGTGTTTCCACATCTTTCCCCTCTGAAGGCGGGTGGTGGATGGCCTGTTCTAGGTGGTGAGAGCCCTGGAGCAGGCTGTCTGTGCCTGTCCTTACCGCGCCCCCCCTTCCCCCCAGAGTGTGTTGCGTGAAACCCAGCCCTGAGCTCCAAAGCTTGGTGTGGCCCATGCTTCACTCCTTTCCTTTCTCATGTGTTGCTCCCAAGTCATGCTCATGTAGCAGAACGCAATGGACGTAAAGGTAAGTACCTGATTTTAAATTTTGGGAGGTGGGTGCGAGCGACTCTTCCTGGCGCTGGCCACACTTGGGGGGATCGCCTGCCCCTTTTTAGCCTCCCCCTCCGGGGTGCCGCTGTGTGGTTTCCCAGCAGTAAGAGGGCTTGGAACCCTGCGGCTCCCCGATTGTATGGGGGCATTGGGGAGCCTCCCCGTGGCGCTCCTGGATAGTGCTAATGCAGCATGAACTAATCCCCGCAGGGCAACCGCTTATTAGTTTTAGATCCTGCATATTTTGGCATGCGAAAGCAAATGCACATGTGCATGAGCGATATCTCGTGATTAGTCAATTAGGCCAAATTTGCAAAGCCAGATTTGTCAGGTTTTAACTTGGTGTTTGTAGTGTCTTCACAGTTATCCCTGCAATTTTCTAACTATTTTTTGGACTTTTTTGCATCTGAGATTTTGAGTTTTGCGTTTTTTTGCATCTGATAATTCTTTTTTTCGTTGGCATTTTTAACGTGAATTTTTGCATTCCAATATTCATGAAGTTCATTTATGTGAATTTGTATGTAAATAACTTTACATTTCTATGCAAATTTTCTCATTTTTTGCAAAAAAAAATTTTCCATCGACTTGCATCGTATAGGATTTGTATGTCTGCCCCTCCCCCCCCAAAAAAGCATAAATATAGGCAATTTTTTTCTGCAGAGAAATCATATGAGAACATTTGCATTAAAAGATTATATACATACACCAGTGCTTAAATGCTATCGATTGAAATGAATGGAAATGTTCACAATACTAATCTTTACAATAACAGTAGGAGTGCCGAATTGTGGAGAAATGTGTAGAATAGTAATTTTCACAGTAACAGTAGTAATGCATAGTTATGTGCAAATTTGCACAATACTAACATTTTACTTGAAACCAGAGCTCACATAACTAAAAAGATTTCTACATACCTGGGGCTTCCTCCAACCTCATCCGCTCAGATCGGCCCCACACTGCCGTCCTCCGATGTCTGCAGCTCCGGTACCAGATCCCCGCACTTCCGTCAGTCAGAGCCAGTCTGGCGTAAGATAAGTGCGCGCGCCCTCTATGTATCTCTTCAGCAGCTGCTGGAGAGATACGCAAAGAGCGCACTTCTCCTGCTTAGACTGGAGCCGGCTGACGTAAGTGCGGGGATCTGGTACTGGAGCTGCAGACATCAGAGGACAGCGGCGTGGGAGCGATCCGAGAGGATGAGGCTGGAGGAAGCTCCAGGTATGTAGAAATCTTTTTAGTTATGTGAGCTCTGGTACACTTTAAAACAAAAAAAACAAATCCACAGTGATATATCAGCAAAGGTATTGACTGACTGCCTTTGCCTGTGTAGTGTAACTGTGCATACACTCACTGACCACTGAATACAGCTGTCCCAGTAACTCTCCCTACAGCCATATGGTTGTGTAAAACTAAAAGCTATAGGCTTGCTATAAACCAGCGGTTCTGGATGCTTGCTTGGCTTACAAGGGCGAAAAGGGATAATTTGCATATTTAGTGGTAGTGCATTGTGGGTAACCACAAATGTTCACTTATAACTGAATTATTGCAAATTTCCTTCTGTTTTAAGAAGGCAATTACACCAAGCTTTGCTTTTTTAGTAGGAGGTCTTTTTGGTTCCTTTTATCCCCCTATACATTCTTAGTAGTTTGGGTCACCCTGAGCTGCTTAGTTACTCTACAGCCATAGTGAAAGCTGGTAACAGAATGTGAAATCCCTCTCACTCTTCGCCTTTAGAAGAGATGAGAATGTCCTAATTCCGAGAGGAAGGATCTGTATCATCTAATTCCTTTGCAATGACACCTAAAAACTCTCCATTGGATGTAAAGAAGAAATCCAACTTCCCCCAAAGAAATCTGCTTTGTGGCTAATTGTGGCACCACATTCTCAAAGTTTTTTTTTTTTTAAGATTTGCTGTGAATCTGACTTTGAGGATTTCACTTGCACCTCTCTAGTTGTTATCCCTGCAACACTTATTCTTACACCATTGGGCAGAAGAGTTGGTGAAAGGTGGATTTAGGCCTCATTCACCCCTTAAAACCGAAAACGCAAATGCAAGCGTTTGCATTTTTGTGCGCTTTTTTTTCCCTCCCAGCGCTCTACTGCGTGCTGCATTTCTGGTAAAAGCGCTTTTCTAAGCGCTTTTTCAGAGCGGTTTTGTAATTCACTCCCTGGCGCAAGTCAGGAAGTGAACTCTTTGACCCGGAAAATAATAAATACAATGTATTTATTCTCAAAAACGCTCACACAATCGCTGCACAAAGCAATTTTGCGTTTTTCCTATACCTTCCATTGAGGCAAAATCATCTCAAAAATGGTCCAGGCAGCGCTTTGCTGAACGCACAGCGCACAAACCGCGCTGATATGAACCTTCTGATAGAGATTCATTGCACAAGCGTCTTGTGGGCGATTTTAAAAATCGCCTGCGCTTGAAAAAAGGGAGAAAATGCCCCTAGTGTGAACGAGCCCTTACTCTGGTAATGACAGCTTACAACTGTCCATACATTTTACGTTTTGGAATGTTTTTTATAGAAAACCCCAACTTTATAAATTGCAAAAAACCTAGAGTAGTGCAGCCAGAGCTAGGAGCTCTTCCAAGAAAACAAGCATTGTGTGCAATGTGTTTTGGTTTAGTATGAGCTCCTTGTTGCAGTCAGTTTGCAGTCATTTCTGCATGAGCTAAATGGGCTCTCAGTATACAGAGCTTCAGGCTGACTGCTATGTCATTAATCAGATTCTATTTATGGGGAATGCTCAATGAAAGCTCTGCATCACAGATACTTACTGGGAATCCATAATTCCTCATAATGACAGGTGTTACTCCTTGCGTTTATCTTTCTGGGCCTTGATAGCTTGCAGTAGGGTCCTCAGCCATTTGACCATTTGGGATGCCATAACATTCTATCCTGTGCCATGTAATGTGACTTCTCACAAGAGGGTGCTCTGCAAGCTGCTTCCCAGCTGCCTCATGGTGGAGTGTAGAGCTTTGTACACATGCTAGATGGTTCTTGCCTGAAGAAGATGGCCCGGGCCGTCGCTGTTGAGGATCTATGATGTGTACAGAAGTCCTGACTTGTCACTGAGAGACCTGGAGTGCCAGATCAGCACGGCCGAGACAATTGTTCACCTCATCGCTCCTCTATGCCTCATAGCAACAGAATGCATTACTAGTCCCTGGGCTAAAGACATGTCTGTATAAAACTTGGCTGCAAATTGTCATGCAAGAGATTGAGACCTGATCCCTTTCCCGATCCTTGCGGGTAATAGTACTCGAGTGTACGTATGCTCCTTTACAGAGTTCCTAGTTATGTTCTGGAGAGCCAGAACCGTTAGGATCATTCTAGAATGGTCAAAAGGAATGGAAATGCTCCTATTAAGAGTTACACTAAATACAATAGAATACACAAGCAACTCGGGGTGACCCAACACCACTAGAAAAGCATAGGAGACTAAAAGAGACCAAAAAGGCATCCTACTAAAAAGCAAAGCTCAGTGTAATTTGCCTTCTTAAAACAGAAGGTATTTGCGATAATTCAGCTTTAAAGGACTTCCGAGGTGAGAATGGTAAAAAAAAGTGCTGTAAAGGTTATTAAAAACAAAAAGCGTCACTTACCTGGGGCTTCTACCGCCCCCCTGCAGACATTTTGTCCCGCGCCAACCTCAACGATCCTCTGGTCCCCGTGCCGTAGCTCACATCCCAATTATTCGTTTAACTAGACGAATGCCACTGCGTCAATTTATAAAAGGATGATTTGGCATCCGTGTCCCAAACAATGGTGTGGTATCTCACATTTATACACTAGGGGGTACAGCGGGGTTTTGTTCCGTTCGTCGCTCGTCCTGATATCTCTCGCCTTTGCCGCCCCGCACCCAATCGACCGCAAAGGCCCGACATCTTGCAACATGTCCAATCGATACATGCGACCCAAAACTGGTCGCATTGCCAATTGTGCATGCTCTTGGCAGGACCAATTTTCATCCTGACGTGTCACTGAGAGACCTGGAGTGCCAGATCAGCACGGCCGAGACAATTGTTCACCTCATCGCTCCTCTATGCCTCATAGCAACAGAATGCATTACTAGTCCCTGGGCTAGAGACATGTCTGTATAAAACTTGGCTGCAAATTGTCATGCAAGAGATTGAGACCTGATCCCTTTCCCGATCCTTGCGGGTAATAGTACTCGAGTGTACGTATGCTCCTTTACAGAGTACCCAGTTATGTTCTGGAGAGCCAGAACCGTTAGGATCATTCTAGAATGGTCAAAAGGAATGGAAATGCTCCTATTAAGAGTTACACTAAATACAATAGAATACACAAGCAACTCGGGGTGACCCAACACCACTAGAAAAGCATAGGAGACTAAAAGAGACCAAAAAGCCATCCTACTAAAAAGCAAAGCTCAGTGTAATTTGCCTTCTTAAAACAGAAGGTATTTGCGATAATTCAGCTTTAAAGGACTTCCGAGGTGAGAATGGTAAAAAAAAGTGCTGTAGTGGTTATTAAAAACAAAAAGTGTCACTTACCTGGGGCTTCTACCACCCCCCTGCAGACATCTTGTCCCGCGCTAACCTCAACGATCCTCTGGTCCCCGTGCCGTGGCTCACATCCCAATTATTCGTTTAACTAGACGAATGCCACTGCGTCAATTTATAAAGGGATGATTTGGCATCCGTGTCCCAAACAATGGTGTGGTATCTCACATTTATACACTAGGGGGTACAGCGGGGTTTTGTTCCGTTCGTCGCTCGTCCTGATATCTCTCGCCTTTGCCGCCCCGCACCCAATCGACCGCAAAGGCCCGACATCTTGCAACATGTCCAATCGATACATGCGACCCAAAACTGGTCGCATTGCCAATTGTGCATGCTCTTGGCAGGACCAATTTTCATCCGATTCAGTAATAATTATCAAATTGGATGCTTGATCGGCCGCCAAATCATATAGTGTATTGCGACCTTAAAAGGGACCTGTCGTGAAAATCTTAAAATTTAAAACACATACAATTAAGAAGTTCTTTTCTTCCAGAGTAAAATGAGCCATAAATTACTTTTCTCCTATGTTGCTGTCACAGTAAGTATTAAAAATCCAACATTACGGACAGATTTTGGGCAAGTCCATCTCTCCATATGGGATTCTCAGCACGGCCTTTATTCTTTATAAAGACATTCCCTGAAAAAGATGTATACAAACATGCTGGCCAGCCTCCGTGTTCGCTGCACCCTTTTTTGGCAGGTGGACAGAGCAACTGCCATTCACTAAGTGCTTTTAAAAATAAAGAGAACCCCCCCATAAGAAGATGGGCTAGTCCAAAATCTGTCTGTAATGTCAGATTTCTACTACTTACTGTAAGTGACAGCAACATAGGAGAAAAGTAATTTATGGCTCATTTTACTTTGGAAGAAACTTACTTCTTATTTGTATATGTTTACATGTATTTAAAATTTTAAGATTTTCGTGAAAGAGGTCATTTAAGCAGGTTTTGTGACCACTTACACATAATCAGTGCCTAAACTGTATCCAACTAGCCACAATAAGTTAAATGTGTTAGCCAGTAAAGGGATAAGTTGGCAACACTGGTTTGGGGTAACCCCCTCCCTTGGACCTGCCGGAAAAACATTCTCATGCAGATCTCCTTCATCATATCAGGATCACGTTGTAGTACTTTTGTGATATTAAAAGTGAGTTTCTTAACATTTACATACAGTGTTTGACTAAATCGTGGATAATGCGTGACAGAATATTTCCGCCTTCCATCCTGGTCTTTACTGTTTAATGGTCTTCTAAGCTTTAACATATGCTAAGAACAACTCTATCCCTGCTATTTATGTATAATTCACCCTCCTCACCAATTTAATGCTATACGCTGTGTTCTCAATGTCTATGAGAAGAACACGTCACTAAGGTGAGTAAGCCACTCTGAATATGCTACTTATAATACCGCAATCCATGTCTGAAAATCAGATTATGTTTGTTATATTTCTATATTCACTGATATGCTGTATTTTTAGACAATTATACGTGTTGACTAGAGGAGCTATTGCCATGGCAACTTTAGTTTTAACAATGTGCATTTACGTAGATGGCTGGTGATACATGTTGGTTCATTTCATGTACTACTCAATATTGGTGGAAAGAAGCCTCGAGAAGAAAAGAGCGGGCAGAACTTACCTGGATGAGATCCAACTGCTGAAAGAGCCCATCTACACTGGGGCCCAGAGTGTAAAGGTGACCATATTGTAACGAATGGTGTCAGCACACAGAGTGTATCTGATTATTGATGATCTGCAGTATCACCAATAATACAGATGTTATACCTGATTATATGGTGATCTGCATAATCACCAATAATGCAAGTATAGCTTGACACAGGACACCTAATGTAGTGTGAGTGTTTGGTGCAACAGTAAGAAGGTTATCTCCCGAGGAGCGGGAGATACAGACACTACTGCAGCCAAGGATTCCCCTGAAGAGCAGGGAATTGGACTGCACTGCAGCCAGTGGACACCTGAGGAGCAGGTGGCCTCTGACTGTGTAGACACAGACCTCCTTAAGCGGAGGAGGTGGAGATTGTACTGCAGCCAGGGATTCCATGATGGATCGGGAATAAGACTGTACTGCAGTCAAGGATTCCCTGATGGGCTGGGAATCAGACTGTACTCCAGCCAGTGGACTCCTATGGGGTAAAGTCCCCTGACTGGACTGTAAGGAGGTCTTCCTGCGGAGCAGGCAGCCTTAACAGCTAATGGACACCTAGAGAGTTGGTGTCACAAGGAGTACAGTGAGGCTGTTCACCCAAGGGACGAGTGACAGCCAGAAGGGTCATACAGGTCAAGTCGGCAACACACGAGCAGATAAAGTACAAAGACAGAAGACTGATACGGTATCCGGGTACAGGCAAGGTTGGCAACGGGTAGACAGATAGGCACGGTATTGAATCAGTAAGCAGGAGAGTGGTCAACAAAGCCAGGGATCATAACAGGTAACAGTATAGCACAATTCTAGTCTGAGGTGTGAGGTCCTTGGTCTCAACATCTGGGAACTAGTCTAGAGAATAACAGTAGTAACACAGCAATCTCCTAGTCTTAGGTGTGAGGTCCTTGGTCTCAACACCTGGGAACTAGTCTGAAGTATAACAGTAGTAACACAGCAATCTCCTAGTCTTAGGTGTGAGGTCCTTGGTCTCAACACCTGGGAACTAGTCTAGAGTATAACAGTACAATAACACAATAGCGACTAAAGTGGAATCTGGCTAAGTGTGAATTCCCAGCTCCAACTGGTTCTAACAATCTGACTGAGGTCTGAGTGCTATTTAAAACAGAGCAAAGAGGCAAGCACCATCCACACTACCATGAAATATGGATAAATAAGTAGGGAGTGTGCAGAAAGGAACCAATATAAACATCACGACACTACAAGAACAAGAAGTTCCCTAAAAAACCGCACCACTCAACCCATAAGTACAAAAATATATGAAAACTTTATTAAGTACAACAAAATTAAAAACACTTAAGATCAATACAAGGGGGCACTCTGTAATATATATCAAACGTCATAAACATGTTCATAATCACAATAATCATCCATAACACCCTGTATTATATCACAAATTCAGAATATAGTATCAAGTGATCCAAGGAATAAGAAGTTAGGAGGTAGAAAATAATGTTCACCAAGTCAGTAGTCCAGCACTGTGGTTAGTAAAGTGCAATGTAGAAAGTGCATGGAGGACAAAGATGTCCATGGAAACTATTAGGATGGGAAACCAAGTGTAAAGCCATCCACTGTGCAAGTGTTCACATGTATAACATCGTGTTGGTAAAGGCAATGAAAAACGGAAAAAATGAAACATTAAGTGATAATACGTGTCTAAAAGCTGAAGCTTACCAAGGTGTGATGGCACAGGGCAAGGAGAGAGAGTGCCCCCGTGAGAAGCCATCGCGATTCGCTGCCTACAGTATGCAGCTTCGTCTTGTTCTTGTAGTGTCGTGAGGTCTGAGTGCTCACACGTGAGTATTCGCAACGGCAGACAACCTGCAACTGACAAGCAAGTCCTATATATACTTGCAGCGCTCCACAACACCGCCCCAGCCACTCAGCCAATCCAGAGTCCAGCTGGGATCAGCTGATCGGCCTGATCAGCTGATTCCCCTTCTGCTGGCATAAAGGTCATGTCCTGCCGCCTGGCGCGCAGCTCTCCATCTGTGTGCACTAGAAGGACTAGGCGAACCAGAGACATGTTGCTGCGCGGAGAAGGCCGCCGGCTTGAACGTGGAGACAGCTGCCCTGTCGCTTGCTTGCGCGGCGGTATCTCCGCTATTCATTACACATATAATATTCAACGGTAGCCCAATATAGCAAATGATCAATTACTTGAGAGAAACAAAGACAAGGCTGCCCAGGTGTATGCCCTTACCCTTTGCAACTCCCTTCCACAGTTAAGACAGCTCCATTACTGGCAAACCTCGAGGTAAGAACCACAAACTCTTTGTTTAACCTCCCCTCTAACTTCAAATATGCCACTGTATTTCCCCTCGTAAAAATCCCTCACTCCCATCCAGCTACTGCCCTATCTCCCGCCTTCCTTTTACATCTAAACTCCTGGAGCGTCTAGTCCACCAATGCATAACCCATTACTTTGGCTCCAACTCCCTGTTTGATCCCCTACAATCAGGATTTTCGGCCAGCCCATTCCACCAAGACTGCCCTCACCAAGGTTATCAATGACTTCATGCTCGCCAAGGCCCCACAAAAATACACCATTCTCCTTCTCCTCGACCTGTCATCATCATTTGACATTCCCTGCTACTCCAATCCCTGCAATCAGAATTCAAGACCTCCTCCTAGCTTGGTTCTCCTCATACCTCTCAAATCATTCCTTTAACACCTCCTTTAATGGTTCCTTCTCAACCTCCACCCCCCTTTCAGTTGGGATCCCTCAAGGCTTTGTTCTTGACCCCCTGCTGTTCTCAATTTACACTGCCTCTTTCTGCAAACTTATCTCCTCTCTGGGCTTCAACTATCACCTATATGCAGACGACACCCAGGTCTACCTCCTTACCATGGACCTCTCCACCACCACCATGGAGAAGGTATCATCCTGCTTCTCAGCCATCTCATCCTGGATGTCAGCCAGGTTCCTAAAGTTAAACTTAGATAAAACAGAACTCCTAATCTGCCTGCCCTGTGCAGTCTCACCCCCCAAAGACATCTATGTCACTGTCAACGGTACAATTATCCGCTCAACTACACAAGCCCGCTGCCTGGGTGTCACCCTGGACTCGGCCCTCTCCTTCACCCCCCCATTATCCAAACCATCACTAGGGTCTGCAACTTCCATTTACGCAACATCTCTAAGATTGGTCCTTCCTGACCCCGGACACTGGCAAACTCCTTGTCCATCATCTCCCGCCTGGACTACTGCAACACCCTCCTGTCAGGCCTTCCTCAGAACCACATCACCCCCCTACAATCCATCATGAATGCAGCAACCAGATTAATCTACTCATTCCACCATTATGTCTCCACGACTCCCCTTCTGTAAATCCCTTCACAGGCTTCCAATATGCTTCAGAATCAGTTTCAAGATCCTATGTTTAGCATACAAATCTATACACAAGTCCTGCCCAACCTACATTTCTGACCTGGTGGGTATTATACCTGGCCACACAAATCGCTCCTCCAACAACCTCATCCTAACCACCCCACGCATCTCACACTCCCATGCTCGACTTCAGGACTTCACTAGAGCTGCCCTCATCCTGTGTAATTCTCTCCCACTGTCCATCAGGCTTGCCCCCTCCTTCAACACCTTCAAATAAGTCCTCAAAACTTACCTCTTCAAGGAGGGTTATCCCACCTCAACGCTGCCCTAACTCTCTCTCTGCTGAGAACCTCTTGACGCAGCCCCCCTCCGTTCAGGGTCACCACCCCTTCACTCTAGATTGTAACATAGCAAGGAAATGAGCAGCTCTACTTAAAAACAGACTAGTGCCTACCTGCAAAAGAGTGCAAGCCCCACTTGTGTTAGGCCCCTCCCATGGAGGATTGACTTCTTCGCAGTGGGAGGGACGAGTACTTAATAGGTTGCATGCAAGCTGTTAATGGAAACCAACATCCTCCTCTAGTGGTAGACAGGTCATGTGTATGCTCGGTGTGTATTATATCTCACAAGTGGGGCTTGCACTCTTTTGCAGGTAGGCACTAGTCTGTTTTTAAGTAGCGCTGCTCATTTCCTTGCTATGTACTAATGTAATTCGTTTTTGGTCAGCTGCTCCCACTTAACAGCCATGCTTTTGGTGTATATGCAGAGCTTCTGTTTGGGTTCAAGGTGCGTTTGCAGTTCCTGGGGGGGCTCAGCGCATCTCTGATGGAGGCCATTCGGAGGCGGCCTGGTGTTGCGCTGATCCACCTTTTGCGCAACTCTAGATTGTAAGCCTTTGGCAGGGCCCTCTCTCCTTATGTATCCTACTTGATTGTACACTCCACCCAGAGTAATGTGAACTTGTATTATTGGCACTAACATTTCTGTGTATGATCTGGCATTGTATTACTACCTGTTTTGTGTTGTTTATGTTATTGCTTATTACCTGTATTGTTATTGTATCTTATTGCTTACTACCTGTATTGTGTTGTCGGTCACCCCTGTCTCTAATCTTATGTATTGTAGTGTTGCGTAATATGTTGGCGCTATATGAATCCAATAAATAATAATAATACTTACTGAAGAAGAGCTAAGCCTCAAAAAACCTGTAGAGGCGTCCTGCATCCTCCTCACCACTTCTGCCACTCACCTGGACTCTTCGGAAGATCCGGAGTGTAGTCCTCTTCATGCACAAGCATGGCCATGCTGCGCCCACGCAATCACAGCCATGCCTGCACAGTACCACGGAGGACGACGTGTGAAGCCTCTACAGGATCCAGAGGCTTCCCTCTTCTTATGTAAGTATGTGTTTTCTAATCTGAGGTGTGCCCGGGTACCCTTTAAATCCAGAATGAAAGACCACCTGTTCAGTCTGGCGTTTATGGACCTGTAGATTTTCCTCTGTAGCACAACCCTCCACCCTAACTATTTTATTCACTGGTCTGATACATGCTTATGTGCTTTGAGTGCTATGGGAGAAACATGCTTGGCAAATGTTGTTGTTATACAGTATTGTTACTGTTATTATTCTATTTCTCCCATCTGATTGACATTCAGCTGGTCCTACAGAGGTTTGTGCAGTCCTCAGGATTCCAGATAAACAAAAGCAAGAGTAAGATAAGTTTACATCCAGGTCATTGTAACCGCACTCAGGAAAAATGATGGACATCGACGATGCCACAAATAACATTAAATGTGTAGGGTTAAAGAGAATCTGTACTCTAAAATTATTACAATAAAAAGCATACCATTCTATTCCTTATGTTCTCCTGGGCCCCTCTGTGCTGTTTCTGCTACTCCCTGCTGCAATCCTGGCTTGTAATTGCCAGTTTTAGGCAGTGTTTACCAACAAAAGACATGGCTGCTAACCAGCTTGTGATAGGCTGAGAGGAGCTCAGTCTGTGACTCACACTGAGCCTGCAGGGGGCATGGAGAGGGTGTGTATAACTTATATCCTATCACAAGCAGAGCAGCACATTCCTGCCTGAGTGCCTGAGCCTGACAAAGCTGACAAAGGAAAGACGATTAGATTATATAACAGAGATAATACAGCCACTGTGCAACTAGGAAAGGCTGCAGTAAGACAGACCACATTAGAACAGGTATAGGAACTTATAGGATAGAAGAAATAAGGCTGAACATTTTGTTACCGAGTCTCTTTAAGGCGCTTAGTGTTACACTGATCTGCAGTTGTTGTATACTCCGTTTTTTGAAGCAGGGTTATGCCTGTGAAACGCGTTGCACAATTTCTTGGAGTGTATAAATACAACTTTTCACTGTTGAAATTGACAGTTTGTTTGTCTGCTTGAGGAGGTACGTCCACCACTACCTACTCTTTATTTATGTTTTTAAAAAAAAATTGTGGATTTTATTCTTTTGGCGCCTCTGTTCCCTTCATACAAGATATTTTTACATCCAGGTCAGTGTAATGGCAGCCAGCAAAAATGATGGACATCGACAACGCCACAAATAACATTAAATGCGTAGGGTTAAAAAAGGCAAATACCCCCAATCCTTACTCACACAGAACATAACTCCCTTGAGAAAACTGTCTCAAGAAAATCAAAGATGGCGTAATCTGCCAATAAATATGACAGACAAGTGCCTCTTGGTTTAAACGCGCTGTTAACGTTACGGTGGCTCGGTGGCCGATCGGGCACTTCCACCGCAATGCAACGCAACGCTATAAGTGCCAGGCCCCATTGACTTGCATTGCCCTGCGGTAAAACAGGGTAACGTAACCTAACTCAAGTGTAAAAGGGGCCTAAAATAACATTTCTGGACTCTGCAATTGGAAAAAGTACCAAAAATTTGGTAAAAAATACTGTCAAAATTATTTGGAGTATTTGTTCTGTTTGCTGGTGGCTTAAAAGGCATTTTATTGATAAGATGTAAAAAAATCACCGAAGAGAAAACGTAGCAGAAAAATTAATTAGATTAAGCCCACTATCTAGTTAATATGGAGTTAGGAGACGGGTCTCATTGTATGATGTTCCAGACTGTAGCTTTATTTTGTGGGTGCGTGGTAAGGAATCAAGGGTTGTGGAGTGACAAGGACGTATATATTTTGATGGGTATTCCTAGGGGGATGCTTGTGAGAAATCCTGTAGGAAATTACCGAGGAGATGCGTATTGTAGAGAGCATTGTAAATTAGAGTTAGGAGATTAAACTTGAATTGGCAGCTAGTGCGGAGCTTGGCAAGGAGGAGCAGCAATTAAGGAGTGGGAACAGAGGTTGATGAGTTGAGCAGCAGAGTTCAGCATAGACTGGAATGATGAGGAGGATAATACAATAAACAAGGCAGGGTAAAATAAGGCTGTGCATAAGCATTTTGGTAGTATCAAGGGTGAGAAAGGGATAGATGTGGGATATGTTTTTTAAGATAAAAAAAATAACAGGAAGAGGGTAGTAAGGGAAAATAATGCAACACTGAAGGTGCAGAATCAAATACTACCCCTAGCTTGAGGAGCTGAGGTTATTATCAACATTTAATATTGTGTCATCTCAGATTTAACCACGACCGTCTTCTGTCCTCCTCCAGAAACACCTCCTGACATTCACGCATACAAGACTTCTCAGGTGCCTCAACCCTCCTCTGGAATCCCCTTCCAAAACACATCCGTCAATCTACAAACCTTTGAAATCTTAAACACTCCCTCAAAACTAACTTTTTCTACCAAGCATACGCTTTAACTTAGGCTGTTCCCCCTACAACCTCTCTCCAAGTTGTACTCCTTACTTAATATCCCTAAAAAACAACTCCCTCTAGCTATAAATATTGTAAACTACCCCCTCTTGTTTCTTCCCTATTCCTTTCCAGGCTCTCTCATCCCTTTTTAGGTATTGTGTTCATCATGCTACAATTGTAACTATAACTACTATGTCTACCAATACTGTATTATGTATCAGTGTCTGTATTATGCGTATACTAATGTCTGTACCACATGTTTGTTTTTCACTCTGTATAGCGCTACAGAACATGTTGGCACGTTATATATAAATATCAATTAGGGCCCGTTCACACTTAAAACCGCAGAACGCCGGCGATTACCGCCGGCGTTCTGCGGGAGTGATTTTCCCGCGATTAGCGCGGAAAAATCACTGGACACTGCGGCGGGTTTGGAGCGATCGCGATTAGCGTGCTATGCACGCTAATCACAATCGCAAATCGCGGAACGCTCGTCGCCGGCAAACCGCTGCATGCAGCGCGGTTGCGGTTATCGCTAACCGCAACCGCGGCAGTGAGAACACTGCCACTCGCTACATTGTGTAGCGGTTCTTGCAGAACCGCTAGCGGTTTGCCGTGAGCGGGAATCGTGCGATTCCTGCTCAGGTGTGAATGGGCCCTTAAGATCAATAATAACAATGATAATTATAATGCAGAGGTGGGTTGAGATAGCAGGAAAAAAAATGGTTCTGTTTTACTCATGTTAAAGCAGACCTGAAGTAAAAAAAACCATAATGAATTCTATGTGTAGTACAGATAACGAATAGTACAATATTAGTAAAGAAAAGAGTCTCATATTATTTTTTTCAGTTATAAAGCTTTTTTTTTTATTTTATTTTTTTTTGTTTAACAATATTGCATCATTGTGTACAACCCACACTCTGTCTTTTAAGTTATAAAACAAAGCAGAGGTAATTACCCTTGTAGCTTTCCTGCAGTAAAACACTCTCACTGTTTCTTGGCTGTTTAATTGCTTCAGAAAAAAAGACTGCGTTTAGATAAACGCTTTTGCCTAGATAACAACTGAAGTTTTTTAACTCTTCCTGTTCTGGAAAACAACACGAGGCTCTTTTCCTTGCTATTAATGTTCTGTTTCTTAGCTTTACTACACATACAATTCATTATATCATACGTTTATTTTCACTTCAAGTTTGCTTTAAGTTAAGGGAATGTAAAACCAACTTAAAGCGGATCCGAGATGAAACACTAACTCTAACAAGTAACTTGTCTATATATCTTATCTAAAGTTTAGATAGTTTACACAGCATATCTAGCTGCAAACAGCTTCAAAAGTTTATGATCATTGTGATACAATGAGGGCAGCCATGTTCTGTTTGTCACATTGTCACAGGCTGAGGGCTGGAGATGCTATCAGCTTGCCTGTGTGTAAATTCTGTCCCCTCTCCTCCTCCTTCCTCCCCTCTGCCTCTGAAATCAATGGCTAGTAACCTCCTCCTCCTCCTGCCCAGACTGAGCTCCCATAAGCCCTTGCTACAGTGCCAAGGCACAAAAGGAGCTGTGGGCGAGGCTTGTGTAGTTTATAGGGAATTAGAGTATTAAAACAAAACAAAAAAAGTATTTGGCTTGAGGATTGCCCTATAAACTATAGGTAAGGAACACAATTATGCAATGAGTAAAAGTTTATCTCGGAGAGGGTAAATTGCGCGGCATCAGGTGATTTATGGGGCCTGTATCTGATGCAGTAGTATTGATTGTTAACAGGATTATGTTGTCTTCAACCTGTGTGTGGCCAGGATTAGATCGATGGAGAGTCCTGTCCTGGTTTTCACCTTTTCGGGCGGGCCGGTGACTTCCCTTGAGTCTGCCATAACTGATCTAGATGAACTGCTTGTTTAACCGTAATATTAACAGTGCGAGAGTTGAAAAACCATGAGCGCCACACAGATACCGGACCACCTCTAACCAGAGACCACAAGACTGCTAAAGTCATCAGAGTGCTGGGGGGAGAATGCTGGCTTTGATGGACAGGAGAGCCTAACATTCTCCACCCACAGGTATCAGACACTCCAAACATGCTTTGAAACTTGATCTGGAGCGGGACTGTTTATAGAGGCGGTGGGGCGACCTTTGTGTGTAGACATCACACACTCCCACCACTGCTTGGAATTCCTCTGCAGCTGATCACAATTTATGACCCTTTCTGTAAGCTCTGCCTCTAAAAAAACTTTATTTATGATCCAGTACAAACATTGCATGTGCAGTCAGGCCTTTTACCTTGCTAGTCGCTAGGTAAAAATTACATGGAACAAAAGTGCTGCTTCATTAGAAAAACGCTCAGTATCAGGATGATGCCATTTACTAGATAACTTTACAAGATTCAAAGTGGAATCACACATTCTTCGTGTGCATTTTTATGCAATGTGAGAATTCAGCGCGGACAGCCAATGATATGCAAAGAGCCGCTGAAATTTTTGCATATTCTTTTTGCATTTTAGACAGACATTGATTGACAATGAGAAAATGCTTGCAGTGTTATTATTATTATGTAGCATTCATATAGCGCTAACATCTTCCGCAACGCTGTACAGTGTATATTGTCACTTAACTTTAGATTGTAAGCTCGCAAGGGCAGGGCTCTCTCCCCTTTTGTGTCTTGGAGTTCAATATACATTTTATTCAACATGTTACTTTTATCACTGTCATTACTAATTCTGTATTTTGTGACGATTTTGTATTTTGTCACCAACTATGTATTTTGTATATTGGTGTACACCATTGTCTGTATTATGATCTACCCCATGTTTGTTTCTTACCTTTGTACAGCGCCACTGAATATGTTGGCGCTTTATAAATCAATAATAATAATAATTAACTGTTCCTCAGGGGGGCTCACAATCTAATCCCTCGTAGAACAAAGATGACCGTGTTCCCACCTGGAATTATGCAACAATGGCTAATTTATTAAAGCATCACAGCAAAAATGCACATTTCAACCGACAGGACTTTATAAAGGCTTGCCGGCAAAAACGTTGTGCATATTTACTGTGATGCTTTAATAAATTAGCGATTGTTGTCAGGCCCGGATTTACCTCACAGGAGCCTGTAGGCACAGATAGAATTCGCCCTCCATGAACCTACAAATCCCCACCAAACTCCACCGCAAGTGTACTAGCTGGCTCAGCTGTCACTTTTCCCTTACACATCATAGGTGGCTACAGGTGCTCCTTAGTATTAGGTAGCCAGAAGTACCCTCAATCTTAGCTAGAGGTACCTCCAAGTATTAGGTGGTTAGAGGAACCTCAGTATTAAGTAGCTAGAAATACTCCTCACTGAAGATGTCGTCAGTGGAATGATGAGTGCTGGGTGAGTAACCTCTCATTTACTCTCTGCTCAGGACTCTGCGTAGGGAAGGAGGGAGGGAGGCGCTTGAAGAGGGGAGGGAGCAGCCTTCCATCATCAGGCGCCTGTAGGCATGTGCCTACAATGCCTTATGGTAAATCCGGCCCTGATTGTTGTATGAATCCAGGTGGAGCCCCGATCATTTTTATTCTACGATTGTGTTTCCTTGCACCCTTGGTGGATCCGGGTGTGGACTGATTGACTTCATGGGCGTAGAAACCACCTCTGCGACCACTGCCATCGCAGGGGGGCCCAGAGGCTTTGGGGGCCCCTCCTCCTTCCTCTCCATAACCGCAAGTGCTGCCAATTAGCCCCTCCTCCCTGTTCGCTCACAAAAACCGTGTGCAGGAGCGTGTTTTTTCCTGCTTCCAGATGCTGCTTCACAGCAGAACACTCTCTGCTGTCATTCGCTGGGTCCCAATCACGTGACCCGCATGGGGTTCAGGAACCAAAGGGCCCCATGCTATCATTTTTGCAGGGGGGCCCTATTAAATCAAGTTATGCCCTGGTTGACTCCCCGGTAAAAGCTAATTTGCAGCATGAGCGGTGTGACTGCCACTTCTGTTTGCACAATCTAATCCCTACCATAGTCATATGTCTATGTATGTATCATGTAGTGTATGTATTGTTGTATTGTAGTCTAGGGCCAATTTAGGGGTAAGCCAACTAACTTATCTGTATGTTTTTTTGGAATGTGGGAGGAAACCTGAGTGCCCGGAGGAAACCCACGCAGCCATGAGGACAGCAGCGTGCGAATTTATGCTGTGAGATGTCGATTTTTTTTACACAGATGAAAAGCAAACGCAATTTTGCTAAATGTGACTCAGAATGCGAATTTCCTTTGACTTTTACCATATATGCAGTAAACATGTTTTTGTAAATTTGCAATTTGGGAGCAATTGTTGATAGGTGTGAAACCTGCCTTACAGCTTTTAAAAATGTTTTGTTCAGAAGCTGTAGACATGAACCGTTGAATGCATACAAACCCGCATTGTATATAGAAAACCAGTTTATGGTTGCGGTTTGTAGTGTGATCTCTGTCTAAGCTTTGGGTATGTAGTATATGTAGTCTTACCTTCTTCAGGCTCCATATTCTGAGAATGACTTATCTGATGGCTAATCAGGTACAATACTACCAATATATTTGAACTATAACATGTTGAGGTAGAGTTTCAGATTGTCCAGCAAGCTCATGGAGAACAGAACTGCTAGGAGTGCGTAAGGGGCTGAAGGAGACCAAAAAGCCTCCTTACTAAGATGCTGGGGATACACTTGTCTTTCACTTTTCTGCACACCTCGTTTGTTTGTATGCAGAAAAATGTGCAGAATTATGCTGCAGGATTTCATTCTGCGCATGAAAAATGCATTCAAGTGTGAACTAGCTCTTTGATTAAGGGCTGATTTCCACTAGAAGCTGCAGCCATTTCTGATTCAGCCAAAGCTCCCATTCTGATGCAGAGCCGCAGCCTGAATCACTAAGCCGTGCCATGTACAGCTATAGGGGTTCGGCTGTGTGCTGCATAAAAACTGCAGCATGCTGTCCAGATTGGCACCACAGTGCAATCTGGATGGCAGATCTTAGGTTAGATAGCCAGCATTTCCTCACCCGTCTCACTCGTGGGGAAACGCTGCAGATTTGTGCCAAATGCAGCACTAGTGGAAATAGGCCCTAACCTAAATCCTCACTTTAAATTGTTTTTTTCTGAGCAGAAAATGCGCACGATAATAGACAAGTTTGTCCCCTGCCTATTGTTAAAGTCAACTTATACTTAAAGCTTATGAAAGCTGCCTTTGCCAAACTTATTTTTTAAATGCCAATTTCCTGCCTTTAATGCTGAGTTTGTGGGAAAACTGCGTGTGATTCCCCCAAGTGTGACCCCTGCCTCACAGAGGATGTCTTCGCACCTTTTCAATAAAATAGTGTTTAATCCTCCAGCAAGCAAAAATGACTTAATTAATCTTAATTAATCTAAGTTTGAGTTTCCTTTTCTTATCTATTTTTCTGTGATCTTTCACTTGCCGTTGCCAGGTGCTGAAAAGTTTTTTTTGTAGGTAGAATAGAAAAAACAAAATCTGGGAGAAAACTCAATTGAACCAGAGCCTCCTAGAGCCTCCACAGTATGGAGCTGTGCTATGGAGTGGACATATAAGTGCCTTGTTTGCTAAGCAGTTGTAGATGCAGACCAATGTGGGGACAATGGTTGAGGGTTAAGTCAAGTCTGGTATTCAGACCATTCGGGGAGACAGCACCAATCTGGAAGCTTCAATATGCCTTCTGCATAGGCAAGCGCTCATGAAATGGATGTCGCTACCCCTAGAAGTTCTGAACACCCTTTTCAACCTTCACTCCCGCATCCAGGACTTCTCACTAGCATCACCTCTCCTTTGGAACACTTTCCCCCACAGCCAGCCCGTCATGCGCCGAGCCTGGAGATCTTCAGGCCGGTTTGAGGCCCCCTGCACACTGCAAATCCGATTTGTGATTCCGATTTTCCCTGGATGCTATCAAAACAAGAAGAAAAACACAGGAAAAAACGCAGCAGGCAGTACCGATTTAAAATCGCAAATCGGAATTGCATGTAAAATCGCATAAAAATCACAAATCGGAATCGAAATCACATGTAGTGTGCAAGAGCCCTTAAACCTATTTAATACAAAAAAATGACAAACATATGACCCTGCCGCAGAGTGCGCTGACTGGTCATATGCATAGCACTGCTCCCCACTCAGTGACTTATTCCCTGCTGGGTCAGGACCGTGTGCACATGTGTAGCAGGCATGCACACGGGTCGCGTCCATGAGTCTGTTGGGAGGGTCGTGGCCATGGCCTAGAGCCTGTTTTTTAACGGGTGGGCCTTTTTACTAGTCTGTATATAAACATTTGTTTTTTTAATTATAGTGTATGAACATTAGGTTCAATTGTTAACCACTTTGGTACCAGCAGCCTCTGCCCCCTTAAGGACCAGAGGCTGCTGGTACAGCAAAACGGCGCTTCCTGAAGAATCCCCGCAAAAAAACTGCCGCTCCCGCTGATGACGCCTCTCTGTCCCCGCTGCAGGCTCCACTCTCTGCTGTCTCTATGACGGCAGAGCGCTGTGAGCCGGTCAGGAGCCGCTTTCATAGGCTCCTGACCCTGTGAATCAATGTAAGCCAATGGGATTGGCTTACAGTGAGGACACGGCCAGGAGCCAATGAAAACGGCTCCTGTCCGGCTCACAGTGCTCTGCCGTCATAGAGGTGGCAGGGCAGCACATTGCGGCGGGGACAGAGCGGCGAGATCGGCGGTAAATGGCGGGTACGCACGGTTAATGAGACGTAGAGTTTACTTCCAGTCAGGGGCGCAGATTCATACTGGGTCGGTCCGAGAACGGTTAAATTAATATACTGGATAAAAATTTAGTGTATTTGTTTACAATCCTTTAAAGCAGATAGTGACCACTCCAGATATCTATAGGTGTATACAAATGTATTTTTTCTGGTGAATTTGTAATGGTACA
Source organism: Hyperolius riggenbachi (assembly GCF_040937935.1). NCBI lineage: Eukaryota > Metazoa > Chordata > Amphibia > Anura > Hyperoliidae > Hyperolius > Hyperolius riggenbachi. The sequence continues at coordinate 244,173,040 of NC_090653.1, read as the reverse complement.
TATAGAGGTATTTTTATATTAAAAACAGATTTTTATATAAAAATGAGTAGTGCGCTCCTTGAGCTCAAGATATTAGTTGTACAGTGTAATTGGATCGCTCAGACCTAGGGTTAGGTGTTAACCTTCAACAAACTATTTTAGCAAATGGCCTAGCGCTCAACAAATCCAAAAGATCAACAAGTCTCTGCACAGGGTACAGTTCCCGCCTCAAAGACCAAGGCACATTCTTCAACTTTAATAGTTATGCAATAAGCTCACCAGATTCAATTGCCGATCGATTACAGATCATCTCATGCACTTGTGGCTCAGCCTGTGTACTTGATCCTGGCGTAATTCTTCATCACCTCAAAGAAAGCAACGAAAGAAAGCCCACAATGGTGTCGTATGTCCGATTAATATGTATCACACACCCTCACAGACACAGAGTGCGCTCACCAGAAAGTGTGGCTATTCAAATCACGATCAGCACCACCGCTTTTAGCCCAGCCAGCAATCTTATCACTTTCTCCCCTCTCCTTATGGCGGACAATGTTGCTAACCCAACTTCAGACCAGCCAACTGCGCTTGGCATATGATATTCATCCTCTCTTCATTGACAATAGCCTTTAAACTCAAAAGATAGCTTCATAGCGTAAAATCATTTATTACAAATCCATAAAAAAGTAGTGCACTTACAATTGTAGATAAAAATGAGCATATAACTAGGTTGCAACAGGTAATCTCGGGGTCTCCCGTCCTGCCAGGCTCCACCCGACTAGTTTCGTCAGTGTGACTCATCAGGGGTATCATATAGAGGTATGGCTGGTGCCTGCTGTTTACCTATATATTTTGGAGCTAAAAAAGTGTTCCTTTTTCCTGTGTGGGACAGCTGAGAGATGCGGGTGAGCGGTAATCCGGTGTTAGGTATCAGGTAAGGGTAAGGTTAGCGTTACATGTCAGGTTAGTATTAGGCTTTGGGTGGGGTTTAAGTTACTGTTAGGTGTCAGGTCAGTAAAGGTCACTATTAAGTGTCAGGTGACACTTCTAGTAGGCAGCAGTAGGCTTCAATGGAAGGCCACATTCATTCAAATTACATGACAGTCATTCTGGTCCACAGCCACTTCTTGCTTCATGTAATTACCACTCATGCTTGGTCCTAGCTTCTGCCAGCATTCAGAGCTGTAATGCAGGTGATGGAGTAGGACACCAGAAAAATCGTGAACAAATGGCCTTCATGTCTAAGCGTTCACACACACATCCAACAAAGTGTACGACCAACTCCACGACATGACTGACCCCACAACAAACCGTTTACGTGACTAAACAACCAACTCATTTGCATACTGCATGTACAAGCATTTTGACGCACTCAAAACATGTGCAAGTTGCTCATACGATTTGAACACACATGGCCAACTGCACAATATCAGATATAAAGTGGTGTGAGTTGATCTGCCGAATGGATCGGCCAAGCAGCCGGAAGGAGGAGTATAGGGAGGATGCAGAGAGGCATGGGGCACTGTGGCCAGGCCGTGACCAGAATGAGGTGACCTCCAGTAATGTGGCCTGCTTACACCAGTGCTCTGTTGGAGTGTCGCACTCATCCTTGGGCAACACAGTGGCGTAGTGGTTATCACTCTCGCCTTGCAGCACTGGGTCCCCGATTCATATCCCAGGCAGAGCCCTACCTGCACAGAGTTTGTATGTTCTCCCCGTGTCTGTGTGGGTTTCTTCCGGGCACTCCAGTTTCCTCCCATATCTCAAAAACATACAGATAAGTTAATTGGCTTCTCTCTAAATTGGCCCTAGACTATGAGACAAACACTACACGATACATACATAGACATAGGACTATTATTATTATTGATTTATAAAGCGCCAACATATTCCGTGGCGCTGTACAAAGTAAGAAACAAACATGGGGTACATAATACAGACAATGGTGTACACTAATATACAAGATACATAATTAGTGACAAAATACAAAAAACGATACAGCATACAGAATACAAAATACAGAAGTGGTAATGACATTGATAAAAGTAACATGATGAATAAAATGTATAATAATTTCCAAGACACAAAAGGGGGAGAGAGCCCTGCCCTTGCGAGCTTACAATCTAAAGGGAATGGGGGGAAACAAGAGGAGGGGTAGTATACGATAACATATATAAACGCAGTGTGTTTTAGGATACCTAGTAGGAGTGCAATTTGGTCTTAGGACAAAGGAAAGTGGCCTAGGGTAGCGTATATGCTTGTCGGAACAAATGAGTTTTTAGAGAGCGTTTAAAAGTAACAAAGGTTGGCGAGTGACGGATGTGTTGTGGGAGGGGATTCCAGAGAAGGGGTGAAGCACGTGCAAAATCTTGTAAGCGGGAATGTGAGGAGGTGATTCTAGAGGAGGACAACAGAAGATCGTGTGCAGATCTGAGATTGCGATTGGGTTTGTATCTGGAAATGAGTGAGGATATGTAACGGGGAGAGAGATTGTGGAGAGCTTTGTAGATTAGGGTTAGGAGTTTGAACTGGATCCTCTGGTTAATTGGCAGCCAGTGAAGAGCTTGACAGAGAGGGTCGGCAGAGGAAGATCGAGAAGAAAGATGAATGAGACGAGCAGCTGGGCCAGTTTGTTAGAAGGTAGTCCACAAAGTAGTACATTGCAGTAGTCCAGATGAGAAATTGTAAGAGCATATATTAACATTTTGGTTGTGTCTTGAGTGAGAAAGGAACGGATGCAGGATATATTTTTGAGTTGGAGATGGCAGGAGCTGGTTATGGAGTTAAGATGAGGAATAAAAGAGAGAGAAGAGTCGAATATTACCCCCAAGCACCGTGCTTTGGGAACTGAAGTGATGGGAGTGTTATTAACATTTATAGTTACTTCAGGCAGAGAGGTGGCCAGAGACGGTGGAAAAATTATTAGTTCCGTTTTACTCATATTAAGTTTTAGGAAGCGAGAGGACATGAAGGAGGATATAGCAGACAAGCAGTCAGGAACAAGTTTGAGGAGGGAGTTAAGGTCTGGGTCCGAGAGGTACAGTTGCGCATCGTCTGCATACAGATGGTATTGAAAAACGAATGAGTTGATTACGTCACCAAGACCGTGCATGTAGATGGAAAAGAGGAAGGGACCAAGGACAGAGCCTTGAGGAACCCGACAGACAAAGCATGAGGAGAAGAGATCTGATCTGAGTAGGAGACTGTGAAGGACCTTCCAGAGAGGTAGGAAGATAACCATGTGAGAGCAAGGCCCTTTATTCCTACATTTGAAGTATTTGTAAGAGTAAGGTGTGGTCAACCGTATCAAATGCTGATGACTATCGTAGGATTAGATTGTGAGCCCCTCTGAGGGACAGTTAAGGTAGCCATACACTCAGAGGCGGGACAAGGTCCTTCAGCACCCAAGGCTGAGACACCAAAGTGCGCCCCTCCATCCCTGCCACCCCAGCCGTCACACACTGATTGATATTAGACTAAGAGGTGCCACAGGGCCCACAACCTCCCCAACACCTTAATATCTAGTTATCTGGCTTGCAGTCACTGCTATGTATCCCCTTTTCTTATTTATTTCTGCTTCAAACACAATTAGGAATGACAGCTGAATGAATTGTGCGCCCCCTCCTACACTGCGCCCTGAGGCTGGAGCCTCTCCAGCCTATGCCTCGGCCCGGCCCTGCATACACTGGTCGATTTGTCATCAGATTTGACCAACAGATAGATCCCTCTCTAATCGAATCTGATCAGAGAGGGATCCTATGGCTACCTTTACTGCAAACAGATTGTGAACCGATTTCAGCCTGAAACCGTTCACAATCTGTTGTGGTGGTGGTGCTGCTGCCGCCTCTTCCCTCCCCCGCTGCATACATTACCTGCTCCGCCGGCGTGACTGCACCCGGTCACCGCTGCTCCGTCTCCGCTCTGGTCTCCAGGTCCGGCATGCTTTACTTCTTCCTGCCCGGCGGGAAGTTTAAACAGTAGAGCGCCCTCTACTGTTTAAACTTCCTGCCGGGCAGGAGGAGCTGAAGCATGCCGGAGACCAGAGCGGAGACGGAGCAGCGGTGACCGGGGGCAGTCGCGCCGGCGAGGCAGGTAATGTATTGCCGCTCTATTGCGTCGGTCGTCAGGCACTCGAACGCCGATAGCGACGCGCTCCCTACCCGCGGGCGATCGACGGTAATTTTCCACACGGAGTGATCGACGGGATCGGACGAAATGGATCGAAATTCAGCGTGTAGCGTGAACGATTGGCAGCAGATTCGATCACTGGGTCGAAACGGCGGCAAATCGGGCCAGTGTATGGCCAGCTTTAGTGACAAAACAATATACTCTGTACAGCGCTGCGGAAAATCTCGGCGCTATATAAATACTAAATAATAATAATAGTTAACTCACAGACTCATTGCTCATGGGCAAGATCACATCTAACAATGCAGCAACGCAGCCACACTAAGCTGAGAAATCCCATAGTGCTCATAGGCCATGAGTGATATAAAGGGCACCATTACGACTGCTGTAAGTGTGGGAATGTGTATGTGAACTTGTGTTAGCAGTGACTAAAAGTGGACCTGAACTCAGAACTTCATCTCTGCTCTAAAAGATAAGCAACAGCATAATAACCTTTAAAGAAAAAAATTATTTGTTACAGCTGAGCTGATACAAATCCTGCAATAAATCTGCAGTGTATACTTCCTGCTTTCACATAAGCAGACATAGGGCTTGATTCACAAAGCAGTGCTAACCCAGTTAGCACGCCTAAAAACTTTTAGGCGTGATGACTATAGCACTAACTAGGTTAGCACCGCTGTGTAGACCTGATCGCGCGCAAAGTCCGTTGCGCAAAGTTTTGCGCAATGTCGCATAAAGGTGAATGGGCACTTCGCGCACAGCGCGCTGGGCTGTGCACGTGCAAAACTTTGCGTGAGGGACTTTGCGTACGATTAGAACTTATCACGCCTAAACTGAGTTTAGGCGTGATCAGGGGCTTTTCACAAGCGTGCTAACTGTTAGCACGCTTTTGTGAATCAAGCCCATAGGGTTAACATCCTGTGTTTACAAGTTAATTGCTCTGTCGAGGCAGCCAGCTGACACAGCTGAAAGATCAAATTACAACTTTTGTTTAGTCACAGATGAGGGGAAATTAGACTAAACTCTCTAAATACATACAGGGTGCATTTCTCTCTGTTTTCCTTGTGTCCTGTGCAAGAGTTCAGGTCCACTTTACAGCACTGACACATCGCAGCATTTTTTGTTAAAAGAAGCAAGCTGGACGAGTTGGAAACACCGCCATAGCAACAATGGTTGTCCTCAAGTTACTACACCACACCGCTAACACAGAGCAAAATAGTGAGAAATATCTGTGTATTGCATCTCGGAGGCTGTAAACTAAGTTCAGATCTCTTCCACAGCGTATCTGGCTGCATTGGTCCGATTGGTCACTCTACGTGACTGCATGGCGCTCTTTGCACCGTATTGCTAAATGAATCCCAGTGTTAATAAGTCACTCACACTATCTCTCCACGCCTCGCTCTGTTGAAAGCACGCTGTTGTAATCTTGTTTGCTTTCTTAGTCATCTGAAATGCTGCTTATTTTTTTTCCCCCAGTTTGAAAGCACCGCTATACCCACTGAAGTTTAGCTGGTTTCCTGGAGATAGATATCATTGCCTTTTATCACACAAATTGCTTTTTAAATACTTCAGGGAAATTTGGAAAGAAAAGCGATGTGGATTTCAATCATAAAATAACAGGGGGAAACTACACAAAGAAGAAGTGTTATAAAACTGCCTGTGGACATGCAAGGTCAGTTAGACAGGCAGGGGTGACCCAGCTGCCCTCAGGTAAATCCCTCAGCTGACCACTGAAGACGTGCCCTGATTGGCCAAATAGTCACATCATAGTGATAAGGTATTTCTGATTGGCTACCATGCTAAAGTTGGCCATACGAGAGCTAATATGTATTGGATCACATTGATTCAATCTGTAAGCAATTTTTTACCTTCATAAAATCAAATGATAAACTGTTAAACAATTTTGGGCAATGTATCAACTGAAAGTGTACTTGCCATCAGAGGCACCGCTTCCATGGGTCAGACTGAGCAATTGGCCAGGGCCGGATGATGCCCCTCCTCCCTCCCAGGTCTCTCCCCAGTTTCCTTGTTGGACAGTGAGAGCCCTTTCACACTAGGGCTTTTAATTTTACCGCACCCCACCGCAGGGCAATGAAAGTCTATGGGGACTTTCATACTGATGCGGTACAGTGCGATGCAACGGAAGTGACGTTTTAGCCACATCCTGACGCTCAGACAGACCTACGTTACCGCGTGCTTATGTGTCCAGCTGCGACCATGTGCGGCAGACCGGAAGGCATGTAATGCTGGGAATACACGGTTCGTTTTTGCCTTCATTTAAACCTTCGTTTCGATTGTGCCTTTTGTCCTTTTCGATCCCGAAATAATCGGTCATACGGTTAATATCACCACCCACGGTTTCGTTTTTTTTTTCGATTCTGATGGTTTCGTTTTTCCAATGATCGAAGGCTGCAAAGAAACGAAACGAAAATCCCTTTTTACAGGGACGGACTAGCATAAACGAATATATAATCGATCTGAACAGCCATCAAGCCTACCAATGGCTCGATTAGATGGATAAAGAGAGATAATATCAAACATGTTCGATCACTAGTCGTTCGTTTTTGGGGTCTATTAATCGAAACTATAATGAGATTATGACTATTTTCACATACGTTTTCAACACTCGATTCGTTTACCGAACGAATCGAAGGTTTAAACGAAGGCAAAAACGAACCGTGTATTCCCAGCATTAGTCTATGGCGACGCAACTCCGAACTTCCTCTCTGCTCTAAAAGATTAGCCACAGGATAATAACCTTAATGGGAAAAAAATATGAATTACAATTTATGGCAATTCTAAAAAAAACCTGAAGTTTTACTTGGTTTCACTTTTGCAGAAGGCAATGAAAGAGTTAAGCCTCATAAGAGTGTTAACTACAGTATTTTTTGGACTATAAGATGCTCCTGACCATAAGACCCACCTAGGTTTAGAGGACAAAAACCAGGGAGGAAAATATATACTAAACCTGGTGCATCCATGGTGAAGGGGCATCTTGTGGATTATGCCCTCTTTGTACCTCATGCCCCCTTGTACCACTTGTGCCTCCCTGTGTCCCCCATGTGTCCTCCTCTGTCCTCCTTGTGTCCTCCTCTATGCCCCTTTGTGTCCCCGTGTCCTCAGTTTGTCCCCCTGTGTCCTCCTCTGCATGGGCACAGTACAGGGAGTCCCTGACATTGTGGCGGGTTGGAGGTTTGGATTGGCAGGCGTTCACAAGTCAGGAACTCCCTGCATTTGAACTATAAGATGGAGTGACTTTTTTCCCCCACTTTTGGGGGAGAAAAAAATGAGTCTTGTAGTCCAAAAAATACAGTATATGGAGAGCTCTCCTGCAGTCTATTCACAGTTGCTGATAAGAACTTATTAGATAGGTTGATCTGCCTAAACAAACACAGATAAGTGCATTTCTTCAGCAACTATATGTGTAATAAAGACTTTTCATTGTGTGCTATGCAAGAGTTTGGATCTGCTTTAAGGGTCAGTTGCATATCTGTCTAGTAGGGGCATGCTGTATCCACTCCGATGCTCCTTTGGAGTGCCCCATTGCTCAGCGGAGCAGTAACACACCATTTATCTGACATATAGCAAAGCATACCCTGTTTGTAAAAAAATGTGCATCAAGGAATTGTCCATATCACAACAGACAAGCCAAGACCCATTGAAAACAGACTTTGTATACATGCCAATAAAAAAGAATGGATATGTTCATTGGTCTGCTGCTGTCTGTTCTAGGAAACACAACGGCAGAGGACCTAGTGGGAATTGACCCTAAAATGATAAGTACTGTATATACTCACGTATAAGCCTAATTTTTCAACATAAAAGTCAGTAAAGCAAAACAGATGGTGGAGCAGGTTTTGTTAATGGCAGAAGATCGTAAGGATTGTGCACTAGTGATCCTGCTCTTACCAGCTTGCGCTCTGCTGTATCCGTGCCCTACATCCCCTGCAACATGGTGTGCAGAGTGTGCTGCTCAAGACTACCTGTGTCCTCTGGCTTGTGGAGCAGAGCATACAAGCAATGTGTCAGCAGTGCAATCAACAGGGATTCTTCCTGTGTGGCAATCGCTGTGTCTCATATCTATGAAACCATCTAGTGGCTTCTCGAGATACAGCTTTATGATCCTTGGGGCACATCTGGCTATGGGAAGGTGGGCTGACTTGTACTGGGGGATAAAGATGGCCCGAACGGTTTTCTGGCAAACGGTTCCCGGCGAACTTCGGTGGTTCGCGTTCGCTGGCGAACTTTTCCGGAAGTTCGGTTTGCCCCCTAGTGCATCATGAGGGTCAACTTTGACCCTCTACATCACAGTCAGCAGGCACATTGTAGCCAATCAGGCTACACTCTCTCCTGGAGCCACTCCCCCCCCCCCTCTCATAAAAGGCAGGCAGCGTCAGGCTTTGGACTCACTCATGTGCCTGCATTAATTAGAGAAGGGAAAGCTGCTGCAGACTCTCATAGGGAAAGCTAAGTTAAGGCTCTTCTAGGCTTGTTAGTTTGCTCCTTGCTGATTCTTATTGCTAAAAAAGCACCCCTCCACAGCTCTTTTGAGAGCTAATCTTGTTCTTGTGATCTTTTGTGTGTGTGTGTGTGTGTGTGTGTGTCCCACTGACACTTGTGTTGCATAGACAGCCTTGGTAATTCCTACTGTGTGTGCCACTGCCAGGCCCAGCACATTCAGTGACTACCTGTGTGTGTGACAGGTGCACATTGTAATACCCATCACTGCATATACCTACCTGTTGTTCACTGTGCACCCACCTACCTACGTGAGCGCACGCAGTGTCACTGTGCCTGTCCGGTACCTGTGTGTGACAGGTGCACATTGTAATACCCATCACTGAATATACCTACCTGTTCACTTCTGTCAGTGCACCCACCTACCTACGTGAGAGCACACGCAGTGTCACTGTGCCTATCCGGTACCTGTCTGTGTGTGACAGGTGCACATTGTTATACCCATCACTGCATATACCTACCTGTTGTGTTCAGTGCACCCACCTACCTACGTGAGTGCACGCAGTGTGATATACCACTCCGTGCATACCTGTTAACTGCACCTGTGTGACTGCACATTGTATCAGTCAAGTCAGTATATATCTTTCACTTCATCCCCCTCAATATGGACAAAACAAAAGGCAGAGGCAGGCCACCTGGCAGGTCTGTTCAAGATCGCGCTGTCGTGATTTCGTGCGGCCCTCGACCAAAGTACAATGTTCAGAAGAAGGCACGTGCCATCAACCCCCAATATTGTCAGGACGTAGTTGACTATTTAACACAGAACACCTCATCTTTCTCAGCTTACGCACGGAAGCGTGATATATCTTCCTCCTCCTGCTCTGATTCTGGCACCCCACTTAACACTCAGTCGGCCGCCACCACCAAAGTGCCATCACCCCAGGGCTCAGTGGTGTGGAATTTTTTTTGTGTGTCTGCCTCAGATGAGAGAAATGCCATCTGTACTCTCTGCCACCGAAAATTGAGCCATGGAAAGACCAAGACCCGCGTAGGGACAACTACCTTACACACATGATTACAAAGCACAAACTGCAATGGGATGACCACCTGAGGGAAAGCAGCACACAAAAGCAGAGCCACACACCGCAGTGGAAGATAACAGGCTGCAATTTTTTCTCAAAAAAGGCGATACCTAAACTGTACCGTGATGTTGAAAGGCAAGTTGTGACATCTCTGGCACACAGCGTTGGGTCAAGGGTCCATCTGACCACGGATGCCTGGTCTGCAAAGCACGCTCAGGCCTGCCCAAAGACTAAGTCAGTCCCCACACACAGCATCTCAGCCCACAGGCATGTACATGTGCCAATTCACCTTCATGATCATTACCTTGAAGGGGCTTGCGTATCACAATGAAGCAATGACCGACGGCTATATGAGTGTGTTGGGGGGGGGGGGCACACCCACGATAATAAGGTCGTTGCTTCATTGTGGACAGACCAAATTTGATCAGCTGGACAGTCACTGTTCTGTCATTCAGCTACCTCAGCCCGGCAGCCGCCGTCTATTTCCTACTTGCATACACTTGCACTGGCAAATTGCTTAAACCCAAATTTCTTAACCCACCCACGACTGCCTGACAGTGCAGCCGCCTATAGTGGCATCACAGCACTCAGGCTAGGTGGAAAATATACCAGAGCAGCGGCTTGCTACTACAGCTCTGAAGGAGGCTATCGTCTGCACGCCTTGTGGAGGAGGACTTCTGCCAAGACTTGGTCCCCGGTCCAAGTGGGGCAAAGCCTTTCTGCTGGCCACCCCGTATGGGACAGTCAGCCACAGATCCAGGTGAAAATATTCCACGCCCGGCTGGCCATTTTTATTGAATGACAACCTGAGTGCGCTCTCCCCCACCCCTTGTTTTTCCACCCATCCCCCCACATCCCACTGTCTACTCCTGATTGATGTATACACATGCAAGATGTTTTAAAGCACTTTAGGCCTGCAATTTAGCATTCAATGTGATTTCTGCCCTTAAAACGCAGCTTTGCGTCAAATCCAGATTTTCCCCCGAGACTTTTGGTGTCTATCCCGCTCCACCATGCTCCACTCCAGGTGTTAGACCCCTTGAAACATATTTTCCATCACTTTTCTGGCCAGCATAAGTGTTTCTAGTTTTCAAAGTTCACCTCCCCATTGAAGTCTATTGCGGTTCGCGAAAATTTGCGCGAACCGAACATTCGTGGAAGTTCGCGAACCCGGTTCGCGAACCAAAAATTGGAGATTCGGGCCATCTCTACTGGGGGAACATCTGGCTACTGGGGACGGGGCTTATACGCGAGTCAATCACTTTTTCCTGGTTTCCGAGGGAAAAGTGGGTAGCTCGGCTTATACAAGTCAGCTTTTATACAAGTCGGCTTATATGCAAATATATATGGGTATTGATTTTGCGGAGTCAAAAATGAAGCAAAAATCATTGCCTGGGCACTGCCATCTTGAAATGATGTAAGTAAGCGCCCACATGGAAGTACTGAGGAAACAATTCTGAAAGGCACAGTTCTCCTCTTCAGTAGCTACTGTGGAACGCATGCTCCTAGCCAGCTTCAAAGATTGACAGCTATGATAAAGTTGTGAATCTTCCATAACCCCAGCAAGGTCAGACATACTCATTCTACTAGGTTCTTGGCTACTTGGCTCTTTGGATTGGGGTGGCTGTACACATTTTTTTTTTCAGTGGGTGTGTGCACGTGACTGCATTTGCAAAGCTGGTGATTTACTACTCTTTGCTTGCTTTTTAACCTCTTGACAGATTCACTCACATGAGTTATCGTGCCTAAAGGACACCTGAAGTGAGAAGGATGTGGCGGCTGCCATATTTATTTCCTTTTATACACAATGCACATTGCCTGGAGGTCCTGCTGATCCTTTGCCTCAAACACTCTTAGCTGTAGACACTGAACAAGCAAGGAAGATCAGATGTTTGACTGACGTTTGACTGGATTTGCTGCATATTTTGTGCATTTCAGGTGTGTTATTCCGATTCTTCTTATGCCTGAAAGATCAGCAGTACAGCCAGGCAATCGGTATTTTTTAAAAAGGAAATAAATATGGCAGCCTCCATATCCCTCTCACTTTAGGTGTCCTGAAAATCACCTGAAGAAGCCTACACTGTCCAATGAAATTCATTTTTAAAATAAAATATCTACTTTTTCTCCCAGTACAGAAAGTTATTCATCTAGATTAGAAGTAAGCACCAGTGGCATAGTGTAACAATTAATGATCTAGCAGCCGCGGTGGATAGCTCTACCACTGCGGCTGCCTCTCTTCCCCTGCCTACCTCGGCTCCCGTGCCTCAGGCGTCTAGCACGCCGAGGACGGGTTTGTCTGCAGCTCACAAGGTCGCATTAGGGCGTGCGCGCGCATCGCCACAACCTTTATTCTGGGAAAAGTGGCATCAGCTGACCCAGGGGTCGGCTGATGTCACTGGAGGCGCCGGCCGCTCCTGATAGGCTGGGCGGTGGGGGGCGTGCCTCAGGGACTCCTCAGCTTCAAAAGGAGGAGTCACTCGCAACTTGTCTGCTGTTGCAAATGCTTCGTGTTAGCACTCAGACCTAGTCAGGTTCCTGCTGATGATAGATGTATATGCAGCGTTTGCCATATACATCTATCTATAGTTAGTATTATTGAGTATGTTATTGATTATCTGTGTATGACTCTAGGCTCTTCCTGACTATTCTTCCTCTCAGTGATTCTGTACCTTTGCCCATCTGATCTTGCTGCCGACTCTGCCTGTTAACCGTTTCTTCTCTGCCTTCTGATTTTGTACCGTATCTGCCTGTCTGTTGCCAACTCGATTTGTCTGACCTCTCTACTAACCAGTGATCCCTCGTCACTGGTGAGGTACTCAATGTACTGATAGTGCCCACCAGCTCCTCTGGTGAGGTATAGCTGAATTTACCAGTACTTACTGTTGCACCAAGCACTTCCTGCACATTTGCTATTACGCCTTGTATCTATACTTGCATTATTGGTGATTCTGCAGATCACCACATAATCAGGTATAGAATCTGTATTATTGGTGATACTGCAGATGATAGTGATGCTCAAATACCCCTTTTTAAAATTCGAGTTTGGTCGAATTCGAATAGTAAATTATTCGAGGTCAGTCGAATATTCGAGTCGAATAATTTTTACTATTCGATTCGACCTCGGACTTCGAGCTCACTATTTGAGTCGGTATTCGAGCTAACTATTCGAGCTGACTATTCGAATTGGCCTTAAATAGCTTCCCAACACTTGTTTTGAGGGTTAATGATGCAAGAAACATATTTTTTTCCAAGTGACAACAGCAAGTGATTATGTGGGGATGTTCCTTTAAAAAAAAAAAAAGGTGAAAAGAGAAGTTGTGTCCAGAATTTTGTTCAGTACTGTATATACTTCTTCTTCTTCTTCTTCTTTATCTTCTATATCTTCTTCTTCTTCTTCTATATCTTCTTCTTCTTCTTCATCTTCTTCTTCTTCTTCTTCATCTTCTTCATCTTCATCTTCTTCATCTTCATCTTCTTCATCTTCTTCATCTTCATCTTCTTCATCTTCTTCTTCATCTTCTTCATCTTCTTCATCTTCATCTTCTTCATCTTCTTCTTCATCTTCTTCATCTTCATCTTCTTCATCTTCTTCTTCTTCTTCTTCTTCATCTTCTTCTTCATCTTCTTCATCTTCTTCTTCATCTTCTTCATCTTCATCTTCTTCATCTTCTTCTTCATCTTCTTCATCTTCTTCATCTTCATCTTCTTCATCTTCTTCTTCATCTTCTTCATCTTCATCTTCTTCATCTTCTTCTTCTTCTTCATCTTCTTCTTCTTCATCTTCTTCTTCATCTTCTTCATCTTCTTCTTCATCTTCTTCATCTTCATCTTCTTCATCTTCTTCTTCATCTTCTTCATCTTCTTCATCTTCATCTTCTTCATCTTCTTCTTCATCTTCTTCATCTTCATCTTCTTCATCTTCATCTTCTTCATCTTCTTCTTCTTCTTCTTCTTCTTCTTCTTCTTCTTCATCTTCTTCTTCATCTTCTTCATCTTCTTCTTCATCTTCTTCATCTTCATCTTCTTCATCTTCATCTTCATCTTCATCTTCTTCATCTTCTTCTTCATCTTCTTCTTCTTCTTCTTCTTCTTCTTCTTCTTCTTCATCTTCTTCTTCATCTTCTTCATCTTCTTCTTCATCTTCTTCATCTTCATCTTCATCTTCATCTTCTTCATCTTCTTCTTCATCTTCTTCATCTTCTTCATCTTCATCTTCTTCATCTTCTTCTTCATCTTCTTCATCTTCATCTTCTTCATCTTCTTCTTCTTCTTCTTCTTCTTCTTCTTCTTCATCTTCTTCTTCATCTTCTTCATCTTCTTCTTCATCTTCTTCTTCATCTTCTTCATCTTCTTCTTCATCTTCTTCATCTTCTTCTTCTTCTTCATCTTCTTCTATATCGTCTTCTTCGTCACTTATTTCTCTTTTCATTTTTTTTTTTTTAAAGAAATGCAGCTATTTTTGAGCGTAACAACAAATAGCTGGTGGCGCACGCATGTTGGAAGCGCCATTGTATGTGCTCCCTGGCAGTGGAAACACACAGACAGCAGGAGGTAAATTTAGCAGCAGGAGGAGGAGGATGAGTGTGTGGCAGCATGCAGTCAATGAGGCAGGCAGCGTGACATAATAGCCCTGGTACCTAGCGGTGATACCATGGCTGTAAATAAACACAACAGGAGGTCCCAGACAGCGGTCGTGCAGCCCACATTGTGTCCAATACACAACTGGGACAACACAGTTTTCAACCCGGGCACCTCAGAAAAATTAAACCTTTTTTTGTAATGGTTTTGTAGTTTTGGTTTTACAACCAATTACACAGATATATAGCTATTTTTTGACGTAATAGCTGGTGGCAGAGTGGCAGCAGAAGGTAAATCTGTGTACCCTGGCGGTGGGAAACACAGACAGACAGCAGCAGCAGCAGGAGGAGGAATGGAGGAGAGTAATTATGTGAGCAGCTATTGTTTGACGTAATAGCTGGTGGCAGTGTGGCAGCAGAAGGTAATTCTGTGTACCCTGGCAGTGGGAAACACAGACAGACAGCAGCAGCAGGAGGAATGGAGGAGTAGTGTGAGTGTGGCAGCAGGTAGGCAGCGTGACATAATAGCCCTGGTACCTAGCGGTGATACCAGGGCCGTAAATAAACACAACAGGAGGTCCCAGACAGCGGTCGTGCAGCCCACATTGTGTCCAATACACAACTGGGACAACACAGTTTTCAACCCGGGCACCTCAGAAAAATTAAACCTTTTTTTTTTTTTAATGGTTTTTTGGTTTTTGGTTTTACAACCAATTTAGCTATTTTTGGACGTAATAGCTGGTGGCAGAGTGGCAGCAGAAGAAGGTAATTTTGTGTACCCTGGCAGTGGGAAACACAGACAGACAGCAGCAGCAGGAGGAGGAATGGAGGAGTAGGCGAGCAGCTATTGTTTGACGTAATAGCTGGTGGCAGAGTGGCAGCAGAAGGTAAATCATCTGTGTACCCTGGCAGTGGGAAACACAGACAGACAGCAGCAGCAGCAGCAGGAGGAGGTATGGAGGAGCAGTGTGAGTGTGGCAGCAGGTAGGCAGCGTGACATAATAGCCCTGGTACCTAGCGGTGATACCAGGGCCGTAAATAAACACAACAGGAGGTCCCAGACAGCGGTCGTGCAGCCCACATTGTGTCCAATACACAACTGGGACAACACAGTTTTCAACCCGGGCACCTCAGAAAAATTAAACCTTTTTTTGTAATGGTTTTGTAGTTTTGGTTTTACAACCAATTACACAGATATATAGCTATTTTTTGACGTAATAGCTGGTGGCAGAGTGGCAGCAGAAGGTAAATCTGTGTACCCTGGCGGTGGGAAACACAGACAGACAGCAGCAGCAGCAGGAGGAGGAATGGAGGAGAGTAATTATGTGAGCAGCTATTGTTTAACGTAATAGCTGGTGGCAGTGTGGCAGCAGAAGGTAATTCTGTGTACCCTGGCAGTGGGAAACACAGACAGACAGCAGCAGCAGGAGGAATGGAGGAGTAGTGTGAGTGTGGCAGCAGGTAGGCAGCGTGACATAATAGCCCTGGTACCTAGCGGTGATACCAGGGCCGTAAATAAACACAACAGGAGGTCCCAGACAGCGGTCGTGCAGCCCACATTGTGTCCAATACACAACTGGGACAACACAGTTTTCAACCCGGGCACCTCAGAAAAATTAAACCTTTTTTTTTTTTAATGGTTTGTTTGGTTTCGGTTTTGCAACCAATATAGCTATTGTTTGACGTAATAGCTGGTGGCAGAGTGGCAGCAGAAGAAGGTCATTCTGTGTACCCTGGCAGTGGGAAACACAGACAGACAGCAGAAGGGCAGTACACAGCAGCCCACTGTAGGTGTAAAATGTGTGGCTGCAGGCGACGTAATAGTCAAAGTGAACCAGGCTGGCTTAGTGAGCAGGAGCCAGGAGGTGGTAAAGGGTGGTAAGGCACATTAACGATGGTTCCGGCAGCCAGTTCATGTCCCCCTCTCGCCGACAACAGGGGCCAGGAACTCGCCTTCCACCCACGCCTGGTTCATCTTGAGAAACGTCAGTCTGTCCACAGACTTGTGAGACAGACGTGAGCGTTTCTCGGTGACCACGCCACCAGCTGCACTGAAGCAGCGCTCGGACAGCACGCTGGAAGGGGGGCAGGACAGCACTTCCAGGGCGTACTGCGCTAGCTCGCTCCAGATCTCCATGCGCTTGACCCAATACTCCATGGGATCAACAGGGGCATCGCTGTCAAGCCCGCTGTACGACCCCATGTAGTCAGCCACCATGCGGGTCAGGCGCTGGCTGTGACCGGAGGAGGATGCTGCTGCATGCATCTCCTCTCTAGTCACTGCTGCCGGAGCCTCTACAGTCCTGTAGAGCTCGTGGCTGAGAGACAGCAGGTCTGTGGGGCGCTTGCTGCTGCTGGATGCAGGCACCTGCTGCTGCCTCTGTGCTGGCTGCTGGACAGTGGGGGTGGAAGGCTGGGGGAAGGCTTCCTCCAAGCGCTCAACAAGGGCCTGCTGCAAGCTCCTTATTTGTTGCGCTGGGTCTCCTCCTGCAGGCGGCAGGAACTGGCTCAACTTCCCCTTGAGGCGTGGGTCCAACATCATGCTGATCCAGATGTCCTCCCTCTGCTTCATCTGGATCACCCTGGGGTCCCTGCGCAGGCACGCCAGCATGTGCGCTGCCATTGGGAAGAGGCGGGCCACGTCTGCTGGCACATCGACGTCAGTGCTGTCCTCATCCTCCTCCTCTGCCGCCTCATCCTCTCTCCACCCCCGCACCAACTCAGCTGCGCTGTGCTGATCCCCCTCATCAGCAGCCAGGTCAGGGACCTCCACCAAGTCCTCCTCCTCCTCCCCCTCAGAGGTGGACTGCGCAGCTGGTTGCCGCTCCTGCTGGTCCAAGGCTGCCGCTCCCTGTTCCAGCAAACCATCGAGGGCCCTGTTCAGCAGAGAAACCAGGGGCACCCACTCGCAGACCATAGCATGGTCCCTGCTCACCATGTTTGTGGCCTGCAGGAAGGGAGCCAGCACAAAGCACACCTGCTGCATGTGCCTCCAGTCATCATCGGGGACGATGGACGGGATGTTGCTGGTCTTGTCCCTTCTCCGAGCTGCGGAAACAGTGGCCAGGGCAAGGTACTGGTTGACAGCGTGCCTCTGTTCAACCATACGCTCCAACATCGCCAGGGTGGAGTTCCAGCGAGTCGGAACGTCAATGATCAGCCGATGGCGTGGCAGATCCAGCTCCTTTTGCACGTCTTCCAGGCTCGCACAGGCTGCAGCCGAGCGCCGGAAGTGACGCACAACATTCCTTGCCGTTTCCAGCAGTTCGCCCATCCCCTGGTAGGTGCGCAGGAACTTCTGCACCACCAGGTTCAGCACGTGGGCAAGACAGGGGATGTGGGTCAGGTTTCCCCTGTCTATGGCAGCAACCAGATTGGCCCCATTGTCGGACACCACCTCTCCGACTCTGAGGCCTCTGGGGGTCAGCCAAATCCTCTCCTGCTCCTGGAGTTTGGCCAACACGTGGGCTGCCGTCAGCTTGGTCTTGCCAAGGCTGACCAAGTGCAGCAGCGCTTGGCAGTGGCGGGCCTTCACGCTGCTGCTGAGGCGGGGGGTTTGGCCAGGTGTGGCGGAGGATGGCAGAGGATCGGAGGAACCCGCTGCAGTTCCCCTGACCCTGCGGGGTGGCACCACCCACTGTGTTGCTGCTGCTGCTGCTGCTGTGCCCGCTGCTGCTCTCCCATCCTCACCCCCTTCCACCAAGCTGACCCAGTGGACAGTGAAGGACAGGTAGCGGCCTGTCCCGAAGCGGCTGCTCCAGGAGTCCATGGTGACGTGGACCCTTTCACCAACCGCGTGCTCCAGCCCTCGCTCCACATTGGCCATCACAAAGCGGTGCAGTGCTGGAATGGCCTTGCGGGAGAAAAAGTGTCTGCTGGGGAGCTGCCAGTCTGGGGCTGCACAAGCAAGCAGCGCCCGCATGTCGCTCCCCTCCTGCACGAGCGTGTACGGCAGGAGTTGGGAGCACATGGCCCGTGCCAGCAAGCCGTTCAGCTGCCGCACGCGACGGCTGCTGGGAGGCAGAGCCCTAACCACCCCCTGGAAGGACTCGCTCAAAAGGCTCTGGCGTGGCCTTTTGCTGACACGGGAATCACCAGACACAGCGGAGGAGGCCACTGAGGACTGGCTGCCAGAACAGGCCTCAGTGTCGGCGGCAGGAGTTGCAGAGGGGGGAGGAGCAGTGCGTTTCCGCACTCCTGCTGGTGCTGCTGGAGGAGCAGGAGGGCGGGTGGCTGCTGTTGCTGCTGCTGAAGGCTGTGCAGTGATGGGTGTGGTGCCACTGCCAGCACCAGATGCCTTCAGCCTCTGGAACTCCTCATGCTGGTGGAAATGTTTAGCCGCAAGGTGGTTGATCAGCGAGCTGGTGCTGAACTTTAAGGGGTCTGCACCTCTGCTCAACTTCCGCTGACAGTGGTTGCAAGTGGCGTACTTGCTGTACACAGTGGGCATGGTGAAAAAGCGCCAGATTGGTGACAGAAACATCCCCCTACGGCATGGAAGCGCTGCTGCCTGTCTCCCTGTGGTGGTTGGGGGGGGGGCTTGGGTGCGGCTGGTGGTGGTACTGGCTGATGCTGCTGCTGCTGCTGCTGAGCCTGAGACACCAGCAGGCTGTGGGTCGCTGCCAATGCTTGCAATGATGCGCCTCCTTGCAAGGCCCACAAGCGCATCCTCCTCCTCCTCCGAGCTGCTGAGGACGACATCCCCTGGAGGTGGTGGCACCCAGTCTCTGTCTGTCACCGGGTCATCAACATCATCCTCCCCCTCCTCAAACATGTCCTGCTGGGATGATGACCCCCCAAACTCCTCTCCTGATGCATGGATGGGCTGCTTGACTGTCGCCACAGTCTTGCTGTCCAATCCCTCATCCCCCAAAGTGCCCATCAGCATCTCCTCCTCAAAATCGCCAACAACAGCAGACAATTGACTCATCATGCCTGGGGTCAAAAGAGTGCTGAATGAGAGGTCGGCGACTGACGGTGAACTGGCCTCCTCCCCAGACCCTGCTGGGCGGCTGCTGCGAACAGGGGTGGTGGTGGTGGTGGTGGTGAGGGTGGAGGCCTCGGATGCAGAGCTGATGGCGGGCTGCTCATCCTCCGTCATGAGTTGCACCACAGTGTCTGCATCCTTTTCCTCAATGGGACGTTTCCGACCCGGCTGGAGGAAAATCGGAGCAGGTGCTACACGCTGCTGCTGCTGTGTCTCTGCAGCGTGAGTTGCAGATGCTCCTGCTGGGCGGCGCCCAAGGCGTCCACGGCCAGTGGCTATGGGAGGAATGTTAGCCACTGACGCTGCTGCTGCTGCTGCGGAACTGTGCATGGTGGCGCGCCCGCGGCCGCGGCTTGCCACAATGCTGCTCCCTCTCCTCCTGATTCCCTTGCTGCCCTTCCCCTTGCCCAAACCGCGCTGGCTGCCACTTCCAGACATCTTAAATGTTTTGGGCGTATAGACAAAAGTTTTGTAAAAGGGCGGGTGAAAAGTGGGGTACTTTAATGGAGTGGGTTGGTTGGTGAGGTGACTGAGTGAGTGTCCCCTAGTACAGTAAGTAAGTAGTAACAGTCAGGAAGTACAACTAGCAGTTACAATAATCAGTAGTAATCACAAGTAAATTTAGTGTGTGTACACTCAGACAGTGAGTGCACGCACGCAGGAGCTAGTAGCCTATGAACACAGTGACTGAGTGTCCTAGACTCCTAGTACAGTAAGAGTAAGTAGTAACAGTAAGTAGAACTAACTAATTACAATAATCAATCAGCGATCAGAAGGAAATGGAGTGTGGGTGGTGTGTGTACACTCAGACAGTGAGTGACCGCACGCAGGAGCTAGTAGCCTATGAACACAGTGACTGAGTGTCCTAGACTCCTAGTACAGTAAGAGTAAGTAGTAACAGTAAGTAGAACTAACTAATTACAATAATCAATCAGCGATCAGAAGGAAATGGAGTGTGGGTGGTGTGTGTACACTCAGACAGTGAGTGACCGCACGCAGGAGCTAGTAGCCTATGAACACAGTGACTGAGTGTCCTAGACTCCTAGTACAGTAAGAGTAAGTAGTAACAGTAAGTAGAACTAACTAATTACAATAATCAATCAGCGATCAGAAGGAAATGGAGTGTGGGTGGTGTGTGTACACTCAGACAGTGAGTGACCGCACGCAGGAGCTAGTAGCCTATGAACACAGTGACTGAGTGTCCCAGACTCCTAGTACAGTAAGAGTAAGTAGTAACAGTAAGTAGAACTAACTAATTACAATAATCAATCAGCGATCAGAAGGAAATGGAGTGTGGGTGGTGTGTGTACACTCAGACAGTGAGTGACCGCACGCAGGAGCTAGTAGCCTATGAACACAGTGACTGAGTGTCCTAGACTCCTAGTACAGTAAGAGTAAGTAGTAACAGTAAGTACAACTAACTAATTACAATAATCAATCAGCGATCAGAAGGAAATGGAGTGTGGGTGGTGTGTGTACACTCAGACAGTGAGTGACCGCACGCAGGAGCTAGTAGCCTATGAACACAGTGACTGAGTGTCCTAGACTCCTAGTACAGTAAGAGTAAGTAGTAACAGTAAGTAGAACTAACTAATTACAATAATCAATCAGCGATCAGAAGGAAATGGAGTGTGGGTGGTGTGTGTACACTCAGACAGTGAGTGACCGCACGCAGGAGCTAGTAGCCTATGAACACAGTGACTGAGTGTCCTAGACTCCTAGTACAGTAAGAGTAAGTAGTAACAGTAAGTAGAACTAACTAATTACAATAATCAATCAGCGATCAGAAGGAAATGGAGTGTGGGTGGTGTGTGTACACTCAGACAGTGAGTGACCGCACGCAGGAGCTAGTAGCCTATGAACACAGTGACTGAGTGTCCTAGACTCCTAGTACAGTAAGAGTAAGTAGTAACAGTAAGTACAACTAACTAATTACAATAATCAATCAGCGATCAGAAGGAAATGGAGTGTGGGTGGTGTGTGTACACTCAGACAGTGAGTGACCGCACGCAGGAGCTAGTAGCCTATGAACACAGTGACTGAGTGTCCTAGACTCCTAGTACAGTAAGAGTAAGTAGTAACAGTAAGTAGAACTAACTAATTACAATAATCAATCAGCGATCAGAAGGAAATGGAGTGTGGGTGGTGTGTGTACACTCAGACAGTGAGTGACCGCACGCAGGAGCTAGTAGCCTATGAACACAGTGACTGAGTGTCCTAGACTCCTAGTACAGTAAGAGTAAGTAGTAACAGTAAGTACAACTAACTAATTACAATAATCAATCAGCGATCAGAAGGAAATGGAGTGTGGGTGGTGTGTGTACACTCAGACAGTGAGTGACCGCACGCAGGAGCTAGTAGCCTATGAACACAGTGACTGTCTGACTGAGTGTCCTAGACTCCTAGTACAGTAAGAGTAAGTAGTAACAGTAAGTACAACTAACTAACAATAATCTATCAGTAATCAGAAGGAAATAGAGTGTGTGTACACACAGACAGTGAGTGAGTGCACACACGCAGGAGCTAGCTAGTAGCCTATAAACAGTGACAGTCAGTGAGTGTCCTACTCCTAGTACAGTATAACTACAATACTATTAGTAAAGGACAGCAGAAATACTGGTATAGATGAGAGAAATAAACAGAGGACAGCTGCCCACAGAGGCAAGGCCCCCCTGAGGCCTAAACCTGTAAGCTTGCAGCAGCTGCCTGTCTCTAATGTAACACACAAGCTACTAACTAAAATACAATGTCTATCTAACTAACAACAATATAGGTGTATATGGCAGGTGTAGGTGAGCAAAAACGCTAGGTAAATGATCACAATAGAGCACTTGCTAAGCCAAAGCACAAAGGAGCAACTCTCTCTCTGTACAAGTCTCAGGCAAGCATGGAGAAACGTAACATGGCGGCCGCTATTTATAGGGTAGGGGGCTGGCCAGGGTCCCCCTCTGTGATTGGCTGCCGTCAGAGGGCCTGGGAGCCCTCTGATTGGCTCTAAGGACATCAATCTGGGCTATGACGCTATTCGAGCTCGGTACCGAGCTCGAATAGCGCCGAGATGCTCGAATAGCTCGAATAGTGAATGGGCTATTCGAGTGTACTCGGATAGCCCCTTCGAATAGCTCCAGCTATTCGGGAGCTCGAATACCGAGCTCGAATAGCTGAAAAGAGCTCGAATATTCGAGCTACTCGAATATTCGAGCTCTGCTGAGCACCACTATGCAGATCACCATATAATCAGAGATCTGATTGAGGCTTAAACTGATTGTTACACATAGCTAAGGAGTTATGGGCCCGGTGTGAGTTTTACGTTGCCCCACCACCACCACCACCACCACCAAGCACTCTATACATAACAGTTGATACAGTGCACTAAAACCTACCAAGGAAAACCACAGTCTCAGAAGTGCAAAAAGGGGATGGGGAACAGTGTGTTATTTACTTTTATTTTTTGTAGCTACGGGCGAGTTTTGGGGTTGATAAGATTTTAATATTTATTATATTTATTTATTTTAATATTTGTTTACATTAATTTTATTTTAAGAACTATCCTAGTGGTTAACAGAAAGTGCTTGATCTTTTTTTTGTCTTACTACTTTTTACTTTCACTTTGATGAATCAACATGCCTCGTGATTCAAGGCATGTTGATTCATTCACAGGGTCTTCGGTTGGCTCGGGGGTACACTTGTTCCCCTTCACCAGTCGGTCCCCTGTAAGCGCCGCCAGGAATGAGCAGCGGGATTGCGCAAATGTATGTGCATCCGCCGCAACAACACAGGAAGCAAATACGCATCCAGATCAATTACAGTGGCTAATGGATCAACTAGTTTAAGGATACATGAGGCAGATAAAATAAAATCAGATTTACTTACCTGGGGCTTCCTCCAGCCCCTAGAAGCCTGCGTCTGCGCATAACCCTCCTGGCCACGGAAGTGCAACCTCAAGTGGCACGGCCATGTGCCTGCCCACTTGCAGAAGCCGGCGGCCACTACGGAGGGGACCGTAGGAGACTGGCAGAGAGCAGAGCTGCGACAAGGGACACAGGCTTCTAGGGGCTGGAGGAAGCCTCGGGTAATTAAATCTTATTTTATTCTATTTGCTTCATGTATCCTTTAAGAACATAAGTAGATGGATAGGTGGTGAGAAAAGTGCTGATTCCAATCTCTGGTGTGTTTCTGTGTGCGGTGAAAATAAAGTTGGTTGTGATACATTGAAAAAAAAATCAGTGTGCAGCCTTTTACCTTTCATAGATTTTCAGCCTGCCACTATGTGTAGCCTTTACCCGGATTCTTTATAGCGCTTGAGTGTCGGTTCATTTCTTGCATCGAATAATAGATCCTACCTGTAAGTTCTGCTATCAGAGGCTTAATGGTTATGATAATGTATTTCCACACTACAGTTCATGTTAATGATGTTTATTATGCTTACAATCCAAACTGCAGCTACGCACAATCTTCCAGTCCTAATATTTGACATTATTTCAGAGGTAATTACATGTTTAGGTGAATTTGGCCTAACACATCATTCGTTTTGGCATTTGTCTGGGACTTGCCACTATGTTTTCTCCTTTTCATGGGAAAATATAGGTAGGGAGGACCCCTGCCAGCGCAGGTTATTGTCATGTGAAATAGAATTGGAATTGGCAATGCGATACATTCCACTGAACAAACATACAGTGGATTTTACACGCTTTACAAATTCACAGGGTTCCTTCGACAATAAAACATCGAGGTCTTGCAGCAAATTGATCTACGTAGAATAAATCATGCATGAACATGTGGATTGTAGTTCTGTTCTGTATAGAGGCTCATTTTCATGGGTACCTATTTAGGCCATACTGGCGTGTCTTTCAATCCCACAATGGATCGGGATGTTAGAAAAACGTTGGAACGTCCAAACAGGTTCAGTATTGAGTCATGTTTTGGCATACTGGGATGGTAATCAGATAAATATGGAGGTACGGAGGCCAAAATTGCCTTCCACTCATTGCTGATCTCTTTCCACTGCCCAGACGATGCAGTGACCAGTTTTACTGCGTGTGTTTTTGTTGTTTTTTTTACATACAAACTGTGATTTGTAGCTGGACCCAATTCTGCATAAACTGTGCCTGTAGGGATGTTACCGATGTTCATGGCTTTCACACATCACACCCCCCCCCCCCCCCCCAAACCTTTCCAGAACCTGTATGAGCCAAAACAAAATGTAGAGCAACCAGGGCGGCCATCAGAAATTTTGGGGCCCCTCACACATCATCAGGCTTAGGCCTGGGCCCCCCCTCCCTGGGCCCACCCACTAGTTTCTGTGCCCGCCCAATAGCCATCCCATGTCCATGCGCGAAGTGCGCTGCGGTGAAAAATGTTTATGGCTCTGACACTGAAGAAAGCGGCATGCACAGCGTGATGCAGCAAAAAGTGGGCATGACCATGGCATGTTGTGGGTGAAGCAAAATACTAGCAAAATACAGGCAGTGTCCGGTTAACAAATGAGATAGGGATTTGTAGGTCCGTTCTTATCCTTTATTAGTTTTCTTTTGTCCTCCTCTTTTCTTCCTGTGCCTCTTTTGTCGCCTCTGTTTCACCTCAGTTTGTGCCTCTATTGTGTCCCTCTGTGTGACCTCATGTTCCCGTCTCATGTCTTTTCTCCCTGTGCCTCTTCTGTCCGCCTCTGTTCCCCCTGTGCCTCTTGTCCACTTCTGTCTCAGTTCATCCCCCTGCCCTAGCCAGGTATAAGTGCCCCCAGTATATGGATCCAGGCATAGGTGCCCCTAGTATAGGAAGCCAGGTATAGGCTCCCCCAGTATAGGTAGCCTGGTGTAGATGCCCCCAGTAAAATTAGCCTGGCATAACTGGTGCCCCAGTATAGGCCAACAAGATACAAGTGCCCCCAGTATAGGTATTCAACTATAGGTGGTGCCCCGGTATAGGTAGCATGGTATAGTTGCCCCCAGTATAGGTAGCCTGGTATGGGTGGTGCACTAGTATAGGTTAGCCAGGTACAGGTGCCCCAAGTATAAGTAGCAAGCTATAGGTACCCCAGTATAAGTAGCCAAGTATAGGTGGTGCCCCAGTATAGGTAGTCAGATACAGGTGGTGTCCTCAGTACAGGTAGCCAAGTATAGATGGTGCCCCAGTATAGGTAGCCAGGTATAGGTGATGCCCCAGTATAGGTAGCTAGGTATAGGTGGTTCCAGCCCCAGTATAGGTAGCCAGGTATAGGTGGTGGCCCAGTATAGATAGCCTGTAGCCAGATATAGGTGGTGCCCCAGTATAGAAAGTCAGCTGTAGCGGGCTCACTCATCTGCTCCCCACATTCAAGCGCTGATATCACTCTTCAGCTGTGTGCTGGTTAGTGAGCCGCAGGCCCGCAGCCAGCACATGCAGCCCTTCCAGTGCTTTGGGAAGTCTAGGGCCCCCAGAAGCCTGAGCCCCCCACTGCAGTGTCAGTTGTCCCCCCCCCCCCCCTCCCCCCGATGGCTGCCCTGAGAGCAAGTGACAAAGACACAAAATGGACACAAAAGGGAGAGAGCTTGGCCTTGCAAGCTTATGATCTAAAGGAATTGAGGTGGCAATTAGAACCTCTATGTGAATTAGAATTAAAGAGAAACTCCGACCAAGAATTGAACTTTATCCCAATCAGTAGCTGATACCCACTTTTACATGAAAAATATAATGATTTTCACAAACAGACCATCAGGGGGCGCTGTATGACTGATTTTGTGTTGAAACCCCTCCCACAAGAGGCTCTGGTACCGTACGGTACTCTGGGCAAACTGCCACAATGTAACAATGACACACACAGGAAATGGCTGTTTATAGCTGTCTGTTAAAGCCAGAACAGCTACATAATCTGCCCACAGTAACAATGTCACCATGTAATACATGTCAGAATGTGAATCTGGGAGAGGAAAGATTTTACAATGAGCAAACTCTGACTAAATCATGTATACATAATTATTGTAAAAATTAAGCACCTTTTTATATTAAATTATTTTCACTGGAGTTCCTCTTTAAGTAAATTTGTTTCTTGGCTGTGATGTTGCTCATTTGACTACGATAATTACTGAATCAAAAACTCAACTGGAATAAGTATCAGAATCATTTTAATCGCCAAGCATGAGGATAAATCAGAAAGTAATGGCAACTGGAAAGTTACATGGTAACTGGAATGGATAGAAGCGGAAGCAATACAATTAATGTGCTATGGCTTATTATGGGTAGTGCAAATACACAAGCACAGTGCTCATTCATCCATCTTGTTGAAGCCAAGGTCAAAGAGATACGGATGATCCGCTGTGAGACTGCATTATTGTTGCAGAACACCAAGAGATCTTGAAGAAGCAAGACAGTGTGGACCTTCAAGAACCTCATGTCTGAGGGGAATAGTTTAGTTTCCTAAGGTCTTTCTATCATGGTTTAAAAGTTGACTGGACAAAGAAATGCCATGCTCAAGTTAACGTTCAATAACATGCTATCAGTGGCATAACTAAGGGGCACTGGAGTGAGTTTTACATGGGACCCCAAGCACTCTATTGATACGGAGCTCCAAAACCTACCAAGGACAGCTGCAGTGTCGGAGTAAGGAAACAGTTTGTTAAGGATTACTACTATGCAATGCACATATAGGAGTGTTCATTACCACCATAGCACCAATGAAAAGCTAGTAAGATGGATGAAGGAGGGTCCAAGGGCCCCAGTACGGTAGCAACCTGCATCCCCCATTGCTATGTTACTGCACGCTATATACTTTTGTATGCCCTACACAGACAAAATATTATTAAGTTTAGTAAAAAGAAATAGTTTCTTAATATATGAAAGGCTCCCAACCGTAAAAAACGTAGGTGACATGTCCTATTACACATCTGAGGAAAGTTAGGAACAGTGCACTTGACCTCGTGGTAAGTTGTACCTTTCCATTACTATCTTTCAGGGTTGTACAGCTTTGCAGTTCATTCAAATGAATCACAAAAATCACCATTCTAGTGTTTTGTTCTTTTGAGAAACAATCAAAAAACATTGTTATGAAAATAATGCGTATATACATTTTTTTTATTGTAATACATAATGCTTATATTGTGGTTCCATTGCCCCAGTATGTGGCCAAACATGAGTCTACTGGATGTCACTCAAGCCTTGTTCCATTATGCCTCAGAAGATTTACTCAGACGATGAGCTTTGCCCACCTCTAAACCAAAGACTACTCTGTAACTTATCACCTTGCCTGTCTGGAAGGTGTACTGGAGGGAGGCAAAACGTTTACCTGTGGCCAGGCATGGTTATTCCCTATACATGGCATTGTGTTGAAAGTAGTTAGACTGTACTCACTGCTTGGCATTCTTCTGCAGAGATGGGACTATGATCATAGTGTGTCGTAACAGCCGAGTCTGCATTCCATCAGTGCATCCAAAGTATCAACAGACCAGAGAAATACAGTGAATTTGTCCGGATACTAGTGAAGGTGATGTAGGAAGTTGGCAGAAGTGGGCATTGACCTATAAAAGGTTTTAGCAACTGATCTAGGTAACTATCAGCTGTCTTTACTGTTCACTGATTGCTCGCCCCAACTTTTGCCTCTGGTAGAGACTAATGAGCATATTAGAAGAATTCTTTACACATCACTATTGATTGGTTAGGGGTTTTCTTGTTTTATTTTCTGGGTCTTTGATGATTTGCATGTTAGGTAAGTCTTAACACTGATCACTCACAATCAGCCTGTCAGGCGAATACTGATCAATCACCAGTTCAAACTGATCACATGCTTCTCTGTAATATTCTCCTTAAGTAGAATTTCTATTGAATTGTGTGTATATAGATGAACAGTGGCATCTTAAGGCCAGTTTTACACTTGTAACCAGCATTGCAGTGCAATGATAGCATCGTACCGCAACGCTTAAAAATAACCTTCAGGGATTACCACGGCCATGCGTGGTAATCTCCCTTCTGGCTGCAATCCAAGCAGGAAGTGAGGCTCTCTAGCGCTCACTTCCTGTGGCCGATGGTAGAATTGCACCAAAGTGTATAGTCAAAGTACGCTTCCACACATGTGTGATGCAAATACACACGGTGAACGTTTTTAAAATATGCGTGGTGCCATAAACTTACATGACTTCTGGCCACTGTATGTCACCACGCAAGTTACCCACCAACACTTGCACTAGCATCTGTTGCATTAGCATCGGCCATGTGGCGATAACATCACTTCCACAGCATCGCACAGCTATGAAGTGCCCCATGGACTTTCATTGGTTTAGCATTACCCTGAGGTAAAAACAGGGTAACGCATCACACCAGTATGAAAGTGGCCTGAGGCAAAACAATGTGGGCTTTGTGCCCCGAATGCCCGCTGTCTCCTTCTCCCTAAGTATCAACTTTAGACAGGCCCCAGAGACAGACAGCAAAGGACTGTGCAGCTGACCAGGAGGTGGACATACCAGATCCACGGACCTGCTATGCTCAGCTGCACTGGTGCAGAGCTTCTGCCAACCCCACATGGTGCCTGCTGCCCTGTACTATAAGTTTGGCTTGAACTGGTGATGCGGATGTGTACAGAAATTGGTATGCCTATTTATGTTTTTTATGGGACACTGAGCCAGATGCAAAAAGTACCAGTAAATAAGCCCTGAGTAGGTAGCACACAGCAATTTTACTAATGCTAGGAGAGCAGCATGTGTGATGCTATTAGAGTAACAAGCCTTACCGGGGTAGTGGTAATGCGTGTTTGCATAGTAACGACCGCATTTCCAAGGTAATGGGCACTGCGCTAAAAGCGTAACGCCCATCGCTCCCCTGGCTTTAGTACTGGTAAAATGACAATTCTCTGTCTGCGCACGCCAAATGCTACCTTTTTATTGTTACACCCATTCAACCATGCCCACTTTTTACCACAACACCTCCCCTGGTGCGTATGTATATGTACACTACCGGTGAGTTGGGTACACGGTGACCCGAATGGCGGCTCACCCTGCTGCCGCTCAAATTCCCAGTGGTGTAAAATACTATTCCCCCTCTGAGACATAGCAACCCGGAGGGAGAAGTAGTTTGGAGTCCAGCGTTCGCTAGAAACTCCGAATAGCCCAAGCCCGAACCGCGGACTATAGCGTTATTGCTATAGCGACGCCCAACTCAGGTACTACACGGCCAGTGCTTGGTGCCAAAACCACCTGGTTCGTTCCCGTTGCCCGCCGCTTCCCCGCATTGTTTCAGTTCCTAGCCGCGCTCCTGTGGATGAACCTTGTACAATGAGAACTGCATCCAGGACTTCAGCAACCCAACACCACACCGCGACCCCCTGTGGCGCGACATTTTCCATATGCTTTCTTTGCCAGATGATGCTGTCATTACTTATGTATCAGCACTGGAGGAAAAGATGGAATGTATGCAACGGTATCATTAAACTATTATTTATAGGGGAGTTAGTATTGAAAATTGATTAATAAATCCATCAACAACGTGGAGGAAATATTTTGCCGTTCTCACCGCCTGCCAGGATCGCTAATGCTCCGGCCAAATAGCATCGCAACTGAAATATCTTCAGTTAAAGACATTTCACGTCAGAAAACTCTAAACTGATTAAAGTTGAAAGCTCGGGTTCCTTCTTTTCATCACGGAACAGAGTCGAAATCTGCTTGGAAGGATGCTCTCGCTCCCCCCCCGTTCCCAGCGCTCCGAAGGCAGCGCCTGCATCCATCCTGCTGTGTCCCTGCATTTTAATTACTGCCTTATTAATATTCATGAGCTCAGGCACTCAAGAGGGATTGCAGTCTGTCATTCTCTCCTTCGCCTCGTTGAAACTTTTTTTTTTTCTAGCAGTTGGTGGTACAATACCCTATGTTTGTTTATGCAAGTGTTTACGATATCAATGAATGGCGAGCCAAACGGCAAGAATAAGTCAAAGTCAAGTCACCCGTCTCGGGTAACGTGAGCCCAATCCGGGTACGGTCATAGCATGGGTGTGTCGATTTATAGACAAAACTGGCTAAAAATAGACATCATTACATTTGTATTCACGGAAGGTAATTCAGAATGTATCATTGTGAATTGAGGCAAGAGTGATGATAATTTAAAGAATGTTGCTTATATTTAAAGAGGCCTTGTAGTGACGTATAGCAGAATGCAGTAAATTATTCAGGATACCCACTTTCAAGGTATTTTCCTGTTTACAGCATCAGAAATACTTACTAAATCTATATATAGCTGTACACTATATTAGTATGTAGCCCCCCCCCCCCCCCCTCCCAGTGATGCTTAGCTTAGACTGATTACATATACGGAATCCCTCCCCCCCGGATTTAGGCCATGGCCTAGGGCACCACAGGAGCAAGGGCACCAAAGCAGCAGGCTAAAACTAAGCTAGCTTGCAAATGCTGAAATGCTGCAGTGCAGGGAGATCAGGCAAGCGCTTGACCGCAGTACTCTGCTGCCAGCCCCCTGTGCAGTGGCCGCCCTGCTCTCTGTGCATGTTGGCATTGTGACGGGCAGCTACAGACTTGGGAAGCATTGCAAAGCAGCAAGTGGAGGAAGTGGAATAGCAGCTGCCAGTCACTCTTCCTCCTCCCCTATGACTCACTTGTAACATGCTGATGAGTCAAATGTGAGAGACACCGATTGGAGGGACAGAAGCACAGCGGCGGCTGATGGAAACGTAAGAGAAGAGGAAGCTTCTGTGCTGGAGATGTACGAAGATGTGAGTGACACTGACGGCTGCTGCGGTGTGGATGCGAGCTGGCTACCTATCCTGAAAGGGGGGAGTGGGAAAGGGAGAGATTAAGGGAGTCATCTGGCTACCTATACTGGATGGGGAGGAGGATCATCTGGCTACCTATACTGGAGGGAAAGGGGGAGGGGTCATCTCGCTACCTATACTGGAGGGGGCAGCTGATGACAGTGGCTTTGGGCGGTAAAGAGTACAAATCCAGCCCTGCTCCCCCCCTTTCCCCCCGAGCATTCTGGCAGACCAGATATATTTTCTACTGGGTTTAGAACTATCTGTAAACAAAATATTTCACAGAGCTGCCCGTCAGGACTAAAGATGTTGCCACCTGTGATAAATGTCAGAATGTAAAGGGCAGGCCCAACTGCTCTGCCTGTTGTAGCCACACCTCCATACCTGAGCCAAGATAAGCTGTCAATAAGGGCTACAGAGGGCACAGCAATTGGACCTATCCCCACCATTATGCGGTCCATGGTACATCATTTATACAGGCAGGGGGGATTAAACAGCCTGCAATGGCTATCATTCATAAAGGAGCTGTCGGTACAGGGAATCAGTGCGGGAAAACACCGCTGCCGGTGTTTTAGACTTCTGGGTGGGCATTCATAAAAAAACATCCAGGTGCGGTGGCAGTGCGGAGATTCCCCGAACTAGGCAGGCGGTAGGCTGGCGGTAGGCAGGCGGAGACACGGAAGCTGCCGAGTTGATACATTTCTCCGTGTTCCGCTCTGCTGCAGCTGCCTGGGAGGTCTGTGTGTCTCCATTCACTTGCATTGGTATCGCCACATCACAGGGAGCGGTACTTCCCGACCTCTCACCGCTTGCGGTGATCTTTATGAATAAACATTTTGCTACATTTGTTCCGATAATCACCGCACAAGGCGGTGATTTATCACTCTGCTCGGTAGTGTCATTTTTTTATGCGGAAAGAGCCTTTATGAATGCTGACTTTGCCGAGTGGTCGGTAAAGTCAGCTGTTTTTAGCATTTCCGCATGCGGAAATGCTTTATGAATGATAGCCAATATGTCAGTAAGGAATTAGGCACCTGTGAAGAGGATCTGCAAGTATTTGGGATTTTTACATTGTAAAGGCGAGTACTTTTAATATTTTTAAATTATCTTTCTATTAAAATTTGTAGCCAGCTATCAATGAATAAAATTGCCCAGAAATATGGATAACAATTTTTTCCCTAAATATGAAATCAGTACTTCATTGCTATATTCTCTCAGGTCCAGACTGTCCAGTAATTCCCATCTATTTGCATAAAAAATTAGCTGCACAAAGCAGAAGGCATTGCAACTCTTTAGACACAACTGGAATAATCGGCAGTTTCTGACCCACCCATGTTGCTGTCGGAAACAATCAATCCAATATGCTGGAAATATATAGCACGAAACAGGTCGAGCAGCCATGTTGCAGCATCAACTTATGGCAGATTTGATCATAATGATCGAATCTGCCAGGGATATTGAAATCAACTAATGTATTTTAGCTTAAAGCAGCAGGGGCAACCATAATATACCAGGAAAAACACACACACACACACACACACGCGCGCGCGTGCGTGCGTGCGTGCGTGCGTGTGTGTGTGTGTGTGTGTAGATAAATACTTGCTTAACTTACATAACAAAAGTATTGTACTGTCCACATTTTCATTTAAGTGAATTTTATAAAGTAAATAATGATAAAACTGTTCCAGCCATT
The DNA here is from genome assembly GCF_040937935.1 of Hyperolius riggenbachi. Lineage (NCBI taxonomy): Eukaryota > Metazoa > Chordata > Amphibia > Anura > Hyperoliidae > Hyperolius > Hyperolius riggenbachi. The sequence continues at coordinate 244,140,420 of NC_090653.1, read as the reverse complement.
TTTTTTTATCTTTACGGTCTTGGACTGAAGCCAATCTTGATGTAATTTCCTCCCTTTTTTCTCCTGCATGAAATTGCGTATGCATTGCCAGCCATTCTCCCCCACTGAGCTCTGTTCTAAAACTGCACTGTCATATCTAGCTTGCTTTGTAAACACGTGAGCACAGCTGTGATCGTATTTCAGCAGCTTCTGCAGAGAGGATTAGGTGTATTTCCCTTCTCAGCCTCGTGTCACACTAAACTGCCCTCAGCTAATCAGTGAGGAGCAGAAATGTGGGAGGAGAGATAACAAGCTTTCCTCTCCCCGGCAATGTACCAGAATAGAGCCAGGCTGACTGATAAACATTTATGATTATATTGAAATGCTTTCAATGCAGGGTCAGGATGCAGACTACATAATAAACGGAGAGCAGTGGGTAAATAAAATTTGATTTTATACCTGACAATCTCCCTATAATCATGCTTTCCCTAAAGCAAGGGTGTGACTTTCACAACTGACTCAGAAGGTCACAATTAGGGATAATTTCCACTAGAAGCAATTTGCAGCATTTCTCCACATGCAGCCTATTGAAATCAACAATGTTAAAAAGAACTGGAAGCGCTCGACTAGCTTTGGTCAAAACAATGGTCACCTACAAGGCTCCCTTATACCTGGGAGAGGTCTTGCTTATTTTTTCTGGATCTGTGCCTCCATAAGGGTGACTGACGGTTTTAAAGTGTGATGGTTCGCAAGCCAACAGCAGGGAATTCCGTGCTTCATGCAGGCAGTTTCACCCTCCGCCACTAATTAGGAGCATCCCAGTCGGGCAGCTGGTCTGTGTAAAAAGAAACCACAGTGATGAGGACCCGGCGCCGGTTTGTGTTGTGATCCTACAAAGGAACTTGCTCTTGTTGGGTGCCAAACATTTTGGTGGACTTTTACTACTAAACGGTCATAGGTTGGTCAGTCATTCTGTAGCCGACCAGTGTATGGCCAGCATAACACTATTTGTTTTCTCTTTTATACTAGTTTCCTCCTTCTCTTCTCATTTTTTCTTTTTCTCTTTCATTTTCTGTAGGTCTCTGTTTAACTCTCTGCTTAACAAATGTATATATATGACTTAAAAGGACCCTGAGCACTGGGGTCAATTTAAAATTGATACTCACCTGGGGCTTCCTCTAGCCCACCATAGGCTGCGAGTTCCACCAGCGTCCTCCTGGCTCTGGTTTCCTCTGGCAGCTCCATTACTGGCGACACTCCCGCTGAATGTCGGGCCAAGCCGTCCAGATCCATGACGCTCCTTGTCATCACGCCGGCCGCTATGCTTCATTGTGGCACCCGGCGTGACAGCCCTGCGCATGCACGGTTCATAGTTAGAAAACTGCTTCATTCATAAGAACTTGCTGATTGTCTAAAAAAAATCACTAGACATGCGATGCTGTCACTAATAGCTCAGTGTATCCCTGTCCCATGCACAGCCGAGCTATATGCTGCAAGGCCTGCTGTATTCCCTGCCAACCCTTTGTGGGTCGTCAGCCTGAAACAACACAGTGAGAGTGTGGGGTGTGGCTGATGCTGGGTATTTGAGCAGGGCTGGTACTGCAGTATTTAGGCAATTAGGCAGCGTGTGTTTGTTGGGGTTCTCGGCCCTTCGAGGCACGTGGGCCAGTGCTTTAATGGGCTGGGATGCTGGGATAGGTGAGGTTCGCTCAACACACAGTCAATCGTTGTTTTGACCAATAAAAAGCACTTTATGCATACTAGTCGAGCGCTTCCAGTCCTTTATTTTTTGACA